>NW_021941379.1:300000-395082 GCF_902148845.1 Salarias fasciatus | reverse complement strand
ACTTTTTTTAACCCTTTTCAACTTTTTAGTGTTTTCAACATTTTTCAAAATTTTTCAACCTTTTTCACCTTTTTTCAACCTTTTTCAACTTTTTACAGTGTTTTCAACCTTTTTCAAAAATTTTCAACCTTTTTCACCTTTTTTCAACCTTTTTCAACTTTTTGCAGTGTTTTCAACCTTTTTCAACATTTTCAAATTTTTTTAAGTGTTTTCATTCTTTTTTTAAACTTTTTCAACTTTTTGCAGTGTTTTCAACCTTTTTCAACATTTTTCAACTTTTTGCAGTGTTTTCAAACTTTTTCAAAAATTTTCAAGGTTTTTTCAGTGTTTTCAACCTTTTTTAAACTTTTTCAACTTTCTGCAGTGTTTTCAACCTTTTTCAACATTTTTCAACTTTTTGCAGTGTTTTCAACCTTTTTCAGACTTTTTCAACTTTTTGCAGTGTTTTCATACTTTTTTAACCTTTTTCAAATTTTTGCAGTGTTTTGAACCTTTTTCAACATTTCTCAACTTTTTGCAGTGTTTTCTACCTTTTTCAACCTTTTTCAACTTTATTTCAGGGTTTTTCACCTTTTCTTATTCAGTTTTTCTACATTACAGTTTAACATTTTCAGCTCAGCATTCACACTTGCAGTTTCTTCAGGAACTGCAAATTTTTTTCTAGTTGTGTGAATGCTGAAGGCATTCACACCTTTACATTCCTCTTCTGACTTCTTCCGCCGTTTTTTGACGCTTAACTCCTCCTACAGTTTTTGTCCGATTTGAACCATTCAAATATCAAAACGTTCAGCTTTTTAAGGACATGGGTGCTATGTTCTAGCTTTTTAAAACCTTTTGAACTTTTTGAAATATTTCAACTTTTGTGCAACTTTTTGCCCCATGTTAACGGATGGAGATTTTTTCAAAATTTAAAACCCTTCAACTCCTTCAAATCTTAACCGATTTTAACCATTCAACTTTTAAAATATTCAACTTTTTAAACCCTTTCTTAAACCTTTTTAAACTTTTTCAAATTTTTTAATCTTTTTGAAATATTTCAACTTTTTAAAATTATTTTTAACATTGAAGTGGATGGAAAACCCCTTCAACTGACCTTTCAACTCCTTCAAATTTGAACCCTTAAAACTTTGTCATACTTTCACATAGAAAAGTCATTTAACTTTTAAAACGTAGGCATTTTTGTCCTCTATTCAGGTATGTTATATCATTGCAAGATCTTTCACCAAATTTAAACTGTGAGCCTTCAAGCACGGAGAGAATTTCAGCCGTTTTTGGAGTTTATAATGGGTGTGTATTGGAAAAGATAGAGTGGGAGAGTGGCAGTTAGAGTGCGGGAGGCTCTGAATTTTAACCAAAAAAAAAATTCTCTTCTGGTCCGTATGGCCACAGTTCTGGCTCAATCTGCACAATAACCCCTCAAAACGTAGGAATTTTTCTTGTGACCCGTAAAATTGAGTCACTTTGTCTCTATCTCAAACGGTTTTCTCTCCAGAGGCATTTGTTTGAGGAGACTGCAGAATTTTCTCCCATCCGCTCCAATACATTTTCGAGATGCCTGAATCCAAAACTTCACTCGTGTTCGCACAATCGCCGTGGCTGAATGGAAGATCCCACAGACATGATTCCTGCACCATTACATTCATGAAAGGCTTCTGAATCTGACTGTGTGAAAATCTTTTTCATTTTCACATCTCGGTCCCCGAGAAATGCCATTTCTTCAACCATGCGCACTCCATTAAAAAGTGCTGATTCACTGTCATGGCTGCTGTGCAGCTGGTCTCCATTGCAACAGACACACCTGTTGTGCTGACTGCTGCTTGATTAGTCTGGATTTTTCCATTAAGACTGGAGCTCTATTGATCCTCTGTGACTCTGACACTGACTCCACTGCTTCTTCAAGGTATTTCAACGTTTTTAAATTTTTTGCAGTGTTTTCAACCTTTTTCAACTTTTTTCAACCCTTTTCAACTTTTTGCAGTGTTTTCAACCTTTTTCAACTTTTTTCAACCCTTTTCAACTTTTTGTAGTGTTTTCAAACTTTTTCAAACTTTTTCAACTTTTTTCAACCCTTTTCAACTTTTTGCAGTGTTTTCAAACTTTTTCAACCTTTTCAACTTTTTTTTTACGTTTTTCAACTTTTTGCAGTGTTTTCAGACTTTTTCAAACTTTATCAACTTTTTTTCAACTTTTTCAACTTTTTGCAGTGTTTTCAACATTTTTCAACCTCATTCAACCTTTATCAACTTTTTGCAGTGTTTTCAGCCTTTTTCAAACTTTTTCAACTTTTTGCAGTGTTTTCAGACTTTTTCAAACTTTATCAACTTTTTTTCAACTTTTTCAACTTTTTGCAGTGTTTTCAACATTTTTCAACCTCATTCAACCTTTATCAACTTTTTGCAGTGTTTTCAGCCTTTTTCAAACTTTTTCAACTTTTTGCAGTGTTTTCAAACTTTTTCAACCTTTTTCAACTTTTTTCAACTTTTTGCAGTGTTTTCAAACTTTTTCAACTTTTTGCAGTGTTTGTCTACCTTTTTCAACCTTTTTCAACTTCATTTCAGGATTTTTCACCTTTTCTTATTCAGTTTTTCTGCATTACAGTTTAACATTTTCAGCTCAGCATTCACACTTGCAGTTTCTTCAGGAACTGCAAATTTTTTCTAGTATTATTTTGTATTCTTCCCCTGTTTTTTGACGCTTTACTCCTCTTACAGTTTTTGTCCGATTTGAACCATTCAAGTATCAAAATGTTCAGCTTTTTAAGGACATGGGTGCTATGTTCTAGCTTTTTAAAACCTTTTAAACTTTTTGAAATATTTCAACTTTTGTGCAACTTTTTGGCCCATGTTAACGGATGGAGATTTTTTCAAACTTTGAAACCCTTCAACTCCTTCAAATCTTAACCGATTTTAACCATTCAACTTTTAAAATATTCAACTTTTTAAACCCTTTCTTAAACCTTTTTAAACTTTTTAAACCTTTTTAAACTTTTTGAAATATTTCAACTTTTTAAAATTATTTTTAACATTGAAGTGGATGGAAACCCCCTTCAACTGACCTTTCAACTCCTTCAACTTTGAACCCTTAAAACTTTGTCATACTTTCACATAGAAAAGTCGTTTAACTTTTAAAACGTAGGCATTTTTGTCCTCTATTCAGGTATGTAATATCATTGCAAGATCTTCTACCAAATTTAAACTGTGAGCCTTCAAGTACGGAGAGAATTTCAGCCGTTTTTGGAGTTTACAATGGGTGTGTATTGGAAAAGCTAGAGTGGGAGATTCGAATTTAGAGTGCGGGAGGCTCTGAATTTTAACCTAAAAAAAAATTATTTTCTCGTCCGTACGGCCACATTTCTGGCTCAATCTGCACAATAACCCCTCAAAACGTAGGAATTTTTCTTGTGACCCGTAAAATTGAGTCACTTTGTCTCTATCTCAAACCGTTCTCTCTCCAGAGGCATTTGTTTGAGGAGAGTGCAGAATTTTCTCCCATCCGCTCCAATGCATTTTTGAGACTCCTGAATCCAAAACTTCACTCGTGTTCGCACAATCGCCGTGGCTGAATGGATGATCCTACAGACAAGATTCCTGCACCATTAAATTCATGAAAGGCTTCTGAATCTGACTGTGTGAAAATCTTTTTCAATTTCACATCTCGGTCCCCGAGAAATGCCATTTCTTCAACCATGCGCACTCCATTAAAAAGTGCTGATTCACTGTCATGGCTGCTGTGCAGCTGGTCTCCATAGCAACAGACACACCTGTTGTGCTGCTGCAGCTTGTTAAGTCTGGATTTCTCCATTAAGCCTGGAGCTCTATTGATCCTCTGTTACTCTGACACTGACTCTACTGCGTCTTCTACCTTTTTCAACCCCTTTCAACTTTTTGCAGTGTTTTCAACCTTTTTCAAACTTTTTCAACTTTTTGCAGTGTTTTTAACCTTTTTCAAACTTTTTCAAGTTTTTGCAGTGTTTTCAACCTTTTTCAACTTTTTTCGACCCTTTTCAACTTTTTACAGTGTTTTCAACCTTTTTCAACTTTTTTTTAACCCTTTTCAACATTTTGCTGTGTTTTCAACCTTTTTCAACATTTTCAATTTTTTTTCAGTGTTTTCAACCTTTTTTAAACTTTTTCAACTTTTTGCAGTGTTTTCAACCTTTTTCAAACTTTTTCAAATTTTTGCAGTGTTTTCAAACTTTTTTAATATTTTTCAACTTTTTGCAGTGTTTTCAACCTTTTTCAAAATTTTTCAACCTTTTTCAACTTTTTTCAACCCTATTCAACTTTTTGCAGTGTATTCAACATTTTTCAACGTTTTTCAACTTTTTGCAGTGTTTTCAACCTTTTTCAACATTTTTCAACTTTTTGCAGTGTTTTCAACCTTTTTCAAACTTTTTCAACTGTTTGCAGTGTTTTCAAACTTTTTCAACCTTTTTCAACTTTTTCCAACCCTTTTCAACTTTTTGCAGTGTTTTCAACCTTTTTCAACATTTTTCAACTTTTTGCAGTGTTTTCAACCTTTTTCAACATTTTTCAACTTTTTGCAGTGTTTTCAACCTTTTTCAAGTTTTTGCAGTGTTTTTCTACCTTTTTCCAACCATTTTCAACTTTATTTCAGGGTTTTTCACCTTTTCTTATTCAGTTTTTCTGCATTACAGTTTAACATTTTCAGCTCAGCATTCACACTTGCAGTTTCTTCAGGAACTGCAAATTTTTTCTAGTTGTGTGAATGCTGAAGGCATTCACACCTTTATTTTCCTGTTTCTCTTTATTATTCTTCTTCTGTATTCTTCCGCCGTTTTTTGACGCTTAACTCCTCCTACAGTTTTTGTCCGATTTCAACCATTAATATATCAAAATGTTCAGCTTTTTAAGGACATTCCTGCTATGTTCTAGCTTTTTAAAACCTTTTAAACTTTTGGAAATATTTCAACTTTTGTGCAACTTTTTGCCCCATGTTAACGGATGGAGAAATTTTTAAAGTTTATAACCCTTTAACTCCTTCAAATCTTAACCGATTTTAACCATTCAACTTTTAAAATATTCAACTTTTTAAACCCGTTCTTAAACCTTTTAAACTTTTTAAACTTTTTTAACCTTTTTGAAATATTTCAACTTTTTAAAATTATTTTTAACATTGAAGTGGATGGGAAAACCCTTCAACTGACCTTTCAACTCCTTCAACTTTGAACCCTTACTCCTTTGTCATACTTTGACGTAGACACGTCATTTTACTTTTAAAACGTAGGCATTTTTGTCCTCTATTCAGGTATGTAATATCATTGCAAGATCTTTTACCAAATTTAAACTGTGAGCCTTCAAGTACGGAGAGAATTTCAGCCGTTTTTGGAGTTTACAATGGGTGTGTATTGGAAAAGCTAGAGTGGGAGATTCGAATTTAGAGTGCGGGAGGCTCTGAATTTTAACCTAAAAAAAAATTATTTTCTCGTCCTTACGGCCACATTTCTGGCTCAATCTGCACAATAACCCCTGAAAACGTAGGAATTTTTCTTGTGACCCGTACAATTGAGTCACTTTGTCTCTATCTCAAATGGTTCTCTCTCCAGAGGCATTTGTTTGAGGAGAGTGCAGAATTTTCTCCCATCCGCTCCAATGCATTTTTGAGACGCCTGAATCCAAAACTTCACTCGTGTTCGCACAATCGGTATGGCTGAATGGATGATCCTACAGACATGATTCCTGCACCATTACATTCATGAAAGGCTTCTGAATCTGACTGTGTGAAAATCTTTTTCAATTTCACCTTTCGGTCCCTGAGAAATGCCATTTCTTCAACCATGCGCACTCCATTAAAAAGTGCTGATTCACTGTCATGGCTGCTGTGCAGCTGGTCTCCATTGCAACAGACACACCTGTTGTGCTGCTGCTGCTTGATTAGTCTGGATTTTTCCATTAAGACTGGAGCTCTATTGATCCTCTGTTACTCTGACACTGACTCCACTGATCCTTGTACCTCTATCAACTTTTTTAAGTTTTTGCAGTGTTTTCAACCTTTTTCAGCCTTTTTCAACTTTTTGCAGTGTTTTGAACCTTTTTCAAACTTTTTCAACTTTTTGCAGTGTTTTTAACCTTTTTCAACCTTTTTCGACCCTTTTCAACTTTTTACAGTGTTTTCAACATTTTTCAACCTTTTTCAACTTTTTGCAGTGTTTTCAACCTTTTTCAACTTTTTGCAGCGCTTTCAAACTTGTTCAACGTTTTTCAACCTTTTGCAGTGTTTTCAACCTTTTTCAAACTTTTTAAACTTTTTGCAGTGTTTTCAACCTTTTTCAAACTTTTACAACTTTTTGCAGTGTTTTCAACCTTTTTCAACCATTTTCAACTTTTTGCAGTGTTTTGAACCTTTTTCAAACTTTTTCAGCTTTTTGCAGTGTTTTTAACCTTTTTCAAACTTTTTAAACTTTTTGCAGTGTTTTCAACCTTTTTCAAACTTTTACAACTTTTTGCAGTGTTTTCAACCTTTTTCAACCATTTTCAACTTTTTGCAGTGTTTTCAACCTTTTTCAACTTTTTTCTACCATTTTCAACTTTTTGCAGTGTTTTCAAACTTTTTCAACCTTTTCAACTTTTTTCTACCTTTTTCAAAATTTTTCAACCTTTTTCAACATTTTTCAACCTTTTTCAACTTTTTGCAGTGTTTTCAACATTTTCAAGTTTTTTTTAAGTGTTTTCAACCTTTTTTAAACTTTTTCAACTTTTTGCAGTGTTTTCAACCTTTTTCAACATTTTTCAACTTTTTGCAGTGTTTTCAACCTTTTTCAAACTTTTTCAACTTTTTGCAGTGTTTTCAAACTTTTTCAATATTTTTCAACTTTTTGCAGTATTTTCAACATTTTTCAAAATTTTTCAACCTTTTTCAACTTTTTTCATCCCTTTTCAACTTTTTGCAGTGTTTTCAACATTTTTCAACCTTTTTCAACTTTTTGCAGTGTTTTCAACCTTTTTCAACATTTTCAAGTTTTTTTTTCAGTGTTTTCAACCTTTTTTAAACTTTTTCAACTTTCTGCAGTGTTTTCAACCTTTTTCAACATTTTTCAACTTTTTGCAGTGTTTTCAACCTTTTTCAAACTTTTTCAACTTTTTGCAGTGTTTTCAAACTTTTTCAAACTTTTCCAACTTTTTTCAACTTTTTGCAGTCTTTCTAACTCTTTCAACCTTTTTGCAGTGTTTTCAAACTTTTTCAACCTTTTTCAACTTTTTGCAGTGTTTTCATCCTTTTTCAACTTTTTTCAACTTTTTGCAGTACTTTCATACTTTTTCAAACTGTTTCAACTTTATTTCAGGGTTTTTCAACTTTGCTTATTGAGCTTTTTCTGCATTACAGTTTAACATTTTCAGCTCAGCATTCACACTTGCAGTTTCTTCAGGAACTGCAAATTTTTTCTAGTTCTTCTTATTATTCTGACTTCTTCCGCCGTTTTTTAACGCTTAACTACTCCTCCAAATTTGGTCCGATTTGAACCATTCATATATCAAATTGTGCAGCTTTTTAAGGACTTGGGTGCTATGTTCTAACTTTTTTATATCTTTTAAACTTTTTGAAATATTTCAACTTTTGTGCAACTTTTTGCCCCATGTTAACGGATGGAGATTTTTTCAAACTTTGGAACCTTATAACTTCTTCAAATCTTAACCGATTTTAACCATTCAACTTTTAAAATATTCAACTTTTTAAACCCTTTCTTCAACCTTTTTCAACTTTTTCAACTTTGTTCAACTTTTTGAAATATTTCAACTTTTTAAAATTATTTTTAACATTGAAGTGGATGGGAAAACCCTTCAACTGACCTTTCAACTCCTTCAACTTTCAACCCTTACTACTTTGTCATACTTTCACATAGACAAGTCATTTTACTTTTAAAACGTAGGCATTTTTGTCCTCTATTCAGGTATGTAGTATCATCTCAAGATCTTTTACCAAATTTAAACTGTGAGGCTTCAAGTATGGAGGGAATTTTAGCCGTTTCTGAAGTTTATAATGGGTGTGTATTGGAAAAGCTAGAGTGGGAGAATCAAATTTAGAGTGCGGGAGGCTCTGAATTTTAACCAAAAAAAAAATTATTTTCTCGTCCGTACGGCCACATTTCTGGCTCAATCTGCACAATAACCCCTCTAAACGTAGGAATTTCTCTTGTGACCCGTACAATTGAGTCACTTTGTCTCTATCTCAAACGGTTCTCTCTCCAGAGGCATTTGTTTGAGGAGAGTGCAGAATTTTCTCCCATCCGCTCCAATGCATTTTGGAGACGCCTGAATCCAAAACTTCACTCGTGTTCGCACAATCGCCGTGGCTGAATGGAAGATCCTACAGACATGATTCCTGCACAATTAAATTCATGAAAGGCTTCTGAATCTGACTGTGTGAAAATCTTTTTCAATTTCACATCTTGGTCCCCGAGAAATGCCATTTCTTCAACCATGCGCACTCCATTAAAAAGTGCTGATTCACTGTCATGGCTGCTGTGCAGCTGGTCTCCATTGCAACAGACACACCTGTTGTGCTGACTGCTGCTTGATTAGTCTGGAACTTTCCATTAAGACTGGAGCTCTATTGATCCTCTGTTACTCTGACACTGACTCTACTGCTCCTTCTATCTCTATCAACTTTTTCAACTTTTTGCAGTGTTTTCAAACTTTTTTAACCTTTTCAACTTTTTTTTAACCTTTTTCAACTTTTTGCAGTGTTTTCAAACTTTTTCAAACTTTTTCAACTTTTTTAAAACTTTTTCAACTTTTTGCAGTGTTTTCAACCTTTTTCAACATTTTTCAACTTTTTGCAGTGTTTTCAACCTTTTTCAACATTTTCAAGTTTTTTTTCAGTGTTTTCAACCTTTATTCAACTTTTTCAACTTTTTGCAGTGTTTTCAACCTTTTTCAACATTTTTCAACTTTTTGCAGTGTTTTCAACCTTTTCTAACCGTTTTCAACTTTTTGCAGTGTTTTCAAAATTTTTCAACCCTTTTCAACTTTCTTCAACCCTTTTCAACTTTTTGCAGTTTTTTCAACATTTTTCAACCTTTTTCAACTTTTTGCAGTGTTTTCAACCTTTTTCAACATTTTCAAGTTTTTTTTTCAGTGTTTTCAACCTTTTTTCAAGTTTTTCAACTTTTTGCAGTGTTTTCAACCTTTTTCAACATTTTTCAACTTTTTGCAGTGTTTTCAAAATTTTTCACATTTTTTCAACTTTATTCAACCCTTTTCAACTTTTTGCAGCGTTTTCAACATTTCTCAACATTTTTCAACTTTTTGCAGTGTTTTAAACCTTTTTCAACCTTTTTCAACTTTTTGCAGGCTTTTTCTCCCTTTTTCAACTTTATTTCAGGGTTTTTCATGTTTTCTTATTCAGTTTTTCTGCATTACAGTTTAACATTTTCAGCTCAGCATTCACACTTGCAGTTTCTTCAGGAACTGCAAATTTGTTCTAGTTAATTACAGAAATTTTAACGCGATAAAAAAATTATCGCAAATTGTCGCGGAACGTTTGTCACCCGGACATATTTCGCTGTGACACAACAACGAAACAGCTCCCAACTTGGTGACTTTCTCGTTAAATCTGGCGACTTTCCAAAGCCTCCTGGCGACTTTTTTTGTCAAAAGCGACTAGCAACAAATTTAGCGACTTTTCCTGGTGCTCTGGAGACGTGACAGGACGTCTCGTTCTGCAGCTGCTGTCCTCAATGAGCTGCGGGTGCTGCGTGAGCCCCTCCCCCGTCCCAAAGCACTCACAGGCGGCCAGTCTCAGCAGCGCTCCCTGCTGCAGTCAGAGCAGAGAGGAGACCCACACCACTCCTCCACACTTCAAATGAATCGCGTGTGCGCAAATACGCCACTGCTCACTTGCTGACAAACCAAGAATCAACAGAAGAAAATTCATTTGTAGTTCTAAAAATATTTAGGGTGTTTTTTTAACTCACATTTTGCTTCTCCCATGACTATTCCTCTCTCCTACAGCGTCCATCACAATTACATGCAAATTGCAAATTCGGTAACGACATCATCTAGCGACTTCTGGCGACTTTTAGGACAGCCAATAGTGACTTTCCTTACTGGGGAGTTGGCAACACTGCTCCCGACGACAGCACACTGCTTGGTCTTCTGCACAGAAAATTTAGATTTAAAAAGCCAGCGGATGGCAGCGTGGATAAAACCAAAGCTGTATGCACATTGTGCAGCAAAGAATTTGCATACCATCGCAGCACATCGAGCCTGCTATATCATCTGAATGCTAAGCATGTCGCAGCAGCGGCCAACACTCAAGCCTCGCATACAGCTAGAGTTGAAGAGGACGTCACTCCGACTACTTCAATTACACTCGCCCAGCCCAACAAAAGTTGCACTAATCAATGTGTATTGGTTTATTTGTCTTGGTTAAATTCCTCCTTCCTTGCTGAAAAAATGAACAGTGTTTTGTTGCTTAAAGGTGCATTAAGGAGTTTGCACGTTTTATGTGTTAACAGCGCCCCCTGCAGGCCTTGGGCGTAACGCAGCTTAGTGAAAAACTCGTCCCTGTGGCCCTCGTGCACGGAAGAGGGGAACTCCTTCCTCGCTCTTTTAGTAGCGCTCAAGTAAGATTTAAGTTTCTTTTACCTGGTGGAGTCTGTGCTGGAGCTGTGGCAGTGCTAGAAGCCAGTCTGTTCTTACTTTCTGGAAGATCCTGCTCAGTTGTTGCTCACTAAGCATCTGGCGGAGTAATGGTGGACATAATGAAACCTAACAAGCCGGAGCGCGCATTACGTCATTCCTTTCAAATTCTCCCCAAAAAAATTCTGGTGCCGGACCGGAACTGCAACTTTCAAGTGACAATTTAGCGCTGTTAACGGTACTTGTAATGAAAAAGTCAGGGCACACTGTACACATCATTAAAAATGTGTAACATATTTATGGTGGAAAATAAGTATTTTTAAGGTTGTAAAACTCCTTAATGCACCTTTAAGTATAGCCAGATAATGCTCAGCGCTGGACCTTATAGGGAAAGATACAAAGTATTTTGCCCCAAAAGGATCCTGATTGTTGATGAAACAGAGTTTTTATTCCATGTTCTTCTGGGCTGGGCCTGCCCCGACAGATAGGTTGGACTTTGTTTGCAATTGGACAATTTGGTATTGATGTCAGCTGCCAACCAAGAGTTGACATCCTTATCGAGTATGTTTTGGAACACGAGTGAGTGTGTGCTGGTTTCTCCGGAACGTGTGAATATACAGGACTGTCTCAGAAAATTAGAATATTGAGGTAAAGTTCTTTATTTTCTGAAATGCAATTAAAAAAACAAAAATGTCATACATTCTGGATTCATTACAAATCAACTGAGATATTTCAAGCGTTTTATCATTTTAATATTGCTGATTATGGCTTACAGCTTAAGAAAACTCAAAAATCCTATCTCAAAATATTAGAATATTTCCTCAGACCAAGTAAAAAAACAAAATTATAACAGCAAAACAAAATCAAACATTTGAAAATGTCCATTAATGCACTCAGTACTTGGTTGGGAATCCTTTTGCACGAATTACTGCATCAGTGCGGCGTGGCATGGATGCAGCCTGTGGCATTGCTGAGGTGTTATGGATGCCCAGGATGCTTCAATAGCGGCCTTTAGCTCATTTGCATTGCTGGGTCTGGTGTCTTTCAGCTTCTTCTTGACAATACCCCACAGATTCTCAATGGGGTTCAGGTCAGGGGAATTAGCAGGCCAATTGAGGACAGTAATGCCATGGTCAGTACACCAGTTACTGCTGGTTTTGGCACTGTGGGCAGGTGCCAGATCATGCTGGAAAATGAAATCATCATCTCCATAGAGCTTTTCAGCAGAAGGAAGCATGTAGTGCTCTAAAATCTCTTGGTACACAGCTCCATTTACTCTGGACTTGATGAGACACAGTGGACCAACACCAGCAGCTGGCATGGCTCCAAACCATCGCTGACTGTGGGAACTTCACACTGGATTTCAAGCAACTTGGATTTTGCTCCTCTCCAGCCTTTCTCCAGACTCTGGCGCCATGACTTCCAAATGAAATACAAAACTTGCTTTTGTCTGAAAAGAGGACTTTGGACCACTCTTCAACTGTCCAGTGCTTCTTTTCCATAGCCCAAGTCAGACGCTTTTTCCGTTGTCTTGAGTTCAGAAGTGGCTTGACCATGGGAATACGGCTATTGTCGCCCATTTCCCGGACACGTCTGTGAACAGTGGCTTTTGATACCTGGACTCCAGCTTCAGTCCACTGTCTTTGAAGGTCCCCCAAATTCTGGAAGCGGCTCTTCTTCACAATGCTGTTCATCCTGCGGTCATCTCTCTTGGTTGTGCAGCGTTTCCTGCCACATTTCTCCCTTCCAACAGACTTTTTGTGAATGTGCTTTGAAGCTGCACTCTGTGAACAGCCTGCTCTTTGAGAAATTTCTTTTTGTGTCTTACCCTCCTGATGGAGGGTGTCAATGATGGTCCTCTGGACAGCAGTCAGATCAGCAGTCTTCCCCATACTTGTGATTTAGTTTACTGAACCAAGCTGAGTGCTTTTCAAGGCTCAGAAAACACTTGCAGGTGTTTCAAGTTATTTAGACGATTCAAGTGATTAGTTAAATAGCCTACTAGCATACTTTTTCATGATATTCTAATATTTTGAGATAGGATTTTTGAGTTTTCTTAAGCTGTAAGCCATAATCAGCAATATTAAAATGATAAAACGCTTGAAATATTTCAGTTGATTTGTAATGAATCCAGAATGTATGACATTTTTGTTTTTTTAATTGCATTTCAGAAAATAAAGAACTTTATCACAATATTCTAATTTTCTGAGACAGTCCTGTATTTACACTTTAGCAGAGCATCTTATAACCTTGGTGTACTTCTCTCAGGAATGGCCTAATGTGCAGTTAATACAATTATTCCATGGTAGTAGTGCTAATTAAAGTACATCCCTAACAGGTTGGTGACCTGTATGCTCTATCAGTGAGTCCTTCATGTACACGGTTTTCTGGTGATGGGACTAAGGTTACCTTACACCCAAATGTGACGTATTTACCTAAGGTCATCCCTGCAGCCTACAGCACTATGACCTTTGAACTTTTGAGTTTTTGTCCACCTCCTTTTGCGTCTGAGGAACAGAGGAGGTTGCATTTAATGTGTCCGGTGCGGGCTTTACACACCTACATTGACCGTACACGAGTGTCCATTCTTGTGACCAGTTGTTTGTTTGCTTTGCTAATCCAGCAAGAGGTAAGGCCCTGTCCAAGCAGCAGCTCTCTCACTGGATTGTGCAGGCCATTTCTTCCACCAACAGCAGCAGGTTCCTCCCGCTGCCCCAGGTAGTGAGGGCTCATTCTACCAGGGGCCTGCCTACTTCTTGGGCTATGTTTAAGGGAGCGTCTATAAATGATGTTTGTGCTGCAGCTGACTGATCATCTCCACATACATTTATGTGGTTTTATTGGCTGGATGTGACGGCCCCTTCGGTGGCTCAGTCTGTCCTTTCTGCTGGGTCGGCTTTGCACTAGGTTGCAGGCTAGGCTCGGGTTCGGTGGCAGCTCTGCAGGGCGGTGGTTTATTCTTCTTATTTCTGAGAGTAAATGAAACTGGTACATGATTGCTAATAGTAATAGGATGGACTTTGATTTCTGAGATGTCATTCATCAGTGTGTTGCTAGTTAAAGGTGTAATATAGGATTTTCTCGAAAAGATGAAGCCAAACGTCTGTTACTCACTTTTTGAAAAACGCGTATCCCCCAAGACCATCCGCCCTGCTCTCCTGCATGTCCCAGGAAACGCCTATCAATGGCGAAAGCGTGCGAGCGCGACCTCATCTTCTCCGGGCGTGCACAGCTCTGTTTACAGTTTCTGCGATCGGCCTCTCTCATAAAGCTTATTTTCCGAAACAGTTACAGTTTCTTTATGTCAGACTCGCCATCGGTAAGTACTAGCTGAAACAGCTACATAAACACTCTGAATGCACATGCGCAAATGGGAGAATCTTATTGGGAGCAAGCACGTAGAACGGCCTTACGAAAGCACCTCGTCAGAATGATTGACAAACAGACCCACCAGTTATTTTGATGATCCACCCGGAACTCAAAGCAAATAGAACATCCTATATTACACCTTTAAGAAATAATCTAGAGTGCGAATGGTGAACTGAAGAGAAGAATGTGTATTCTCTTGCAGTGGGGTAGTGAGAGCGCCAGGAATCGCAAAGACCACAATCCGTCATGTATTGTTTCACAGTTTCTGAGGTTTGCCAGGCTTGTTGGCTTCCTGTGGTACTGAGCCTGTCCATTCCTGGGTCACACACTACGTTGAAATCCCCTCCTAAAATCAGTGTGTGACCTGAGTGATCATCCAGTGAGGAGAAGAGGGAGTGAAAGAAGGAGGGGTCATCAACATTAGGTCCATACACATTAGCACTACAGAATTCACCGTTTGGATAATGTGATGATGATAAATCTGCCTGCTGGGTCTATGATTGAACTTTCAGTAGAAAAGTTTAACCTTCTGCTGTTCAGAGTTGCTGCTCCTCTTTGCCTGGAGTTGTAACAGGCTGAGTGCACGTGGAAACTGCTGATGGAAGAATATCTTTTTTTTTTTAGAACTTAATTTTTATTTTGTTTTAACATTGCAAATGCTCATACAGGGACTTCAGTGTTACATATGGAAACATTAAAATAATAATTAAACAGACACATACATTCACATACATTCAATTCTGAAAAAACAGGGCATTTGATGTCCTACTGATGACTACTGATGTCCTACAAGATAACATGTCATATGCAATAATCTGAACATGACTTTGAGATGGATTGTGTGTCTGAAAGTGGACATATTGTGACTTGGTGTGAATAGGTCAAAACACAGTGGTATTTATGGCATTCTGGTTTGCGTGACAGATGTCTCATCTGTTTTTATTATGATAACAAGTTTTCCATGACCTGAACAAACCTGTCCGATCAAAGATAGAAGAAAGATAGCAAAAGATAGAAGCAAAGATACAGTCTGGTAAATACAATGAATAGAGACTTTAGCTTGAATTAAAGCGGAAAGTATTGAAAGAATCTTTTTATCGATGTCTTGAACTTTGTCCTGTAGTGATGGGGATAGTGAAGGAAATGTTAAAGGGACAGGCACACACACATTGATCGTGATAATAATCAACAGATTAGGAACCTGTAGCACTTGTGAAATCAGTCAGACTATCAAAAATCTATGCCACAATTCCACTTTTCATGAGTACTTTTTTCTTTCTTGGCCTCTGACTTCAACAAAGTGTCTCTTTATTTCAAGTCAGTGTCGGCCTGGGCGATAAGCTGAAAATTTACCGATACAGATAAGTAGGCTGTGTTCATGTCCCTTGAAGACACTGCATTGCGTGACTCCACTAACTCCTGTTTAAAACCACCATAATACATAAAAAAAGTTTGTCACCAGACCAGACAGGCACCGTGTCAACCCTGTGAACATCTAAATGAGGAGCCTTATACTTGTAAGCTCCTCTTGGAAGAACAAATCTGTTGGACACATAATAGGAGACAGATCTCCATTCTGCTGCTTTGATGCTGGACTAGATAGGTTTGAAAAGAAAAAAAAAGCTTTCAGTCACAAAGCCGCAAGTGACAGGAAACACGAGGTTTCGTGATTCATATCACGAACTGCCGTGAGACTGGGTTGTAAAAATAGCAGAAGGATTGTATGACGGAATGAAGGAATCTGAAAGAACCAGTTAGTTAAGCTCATCTAAGATTGCAGCCTCAAGATTATAATAAAAGACAACAGAAACAGCAGGTCAGAGCAAGAGGACAAATAAAGAAAGCTCACAATCAAGACATTTTCCCAACATATATTCATATTTGCACAGATTCCTCTTTGGGACTGAATGGAAGGCAGGTCACATTTATCCTTAATGTAAGGTAGTTCATTGGGTTTTAATTTTCTTATTAAAAAATAAATAAATTTTAAAGGAAGGCTTTCTGACTTTCCATACACTCACAATTCCAAAACATTTTGCAAGTGCAAAATTAACTTCTACCACATTTGACAAGATTGTAACTCTCTGTGTGTGTATGTATGATGTCCAGATCCAGGGGTTTAGCTGAGCTATGTCTCTCCTTGTGTTGAAACTACAACGCTATTTTGTCAGTTAACTCAGAATGTGACATTTATTTGAGTTTTTACAACAAAAAACTGAAAATGAAACTCAGAAATGTTCTCAAAGTGAATTAAAGGACACAAAGCAGCTGAGCCCTGCATTTCCTGTTTTAAGTTACTTTCAGGTCTGAATGTTTTTCCTTTTTTTCACACAATTACTGGAAGCAGTTTTTGTCCAGCATCATGGCATATTTCATATTCCGTTTTACAGCACAAGATAATCAATTATGAAATAATGTGTATAATTGTTTTTCAATGTGTTTGTTTAATCACACTGTAGCCAGCAAGAACAAGATAAAGACAAACACACTCAGTCAGACCAAGATAAGTCTCTCCTGCCTCTAGGGTACTCCAGTCTCCTCTCCTCAGGTGGTACATTAAGACATACACACACACACATTTTATTACACACACTTGCATCTGCATGTTGGCTATTCTAGTGTGTACAAACTGTCTGTTGCACATCTGAATGATACACACTGTAATCTGAACAATTGCACATGTGTCTTACTGTATTTACATTTATTAAGTTATTTCATTTATTTACGTTATTTTACTAATGTTGTATTTATATCTTATAGTGATGTAATCTGTTGTATAGTGTTGTAATCTGTCATTGTATGGATTTTTATAAGTTTAGATTTTTTTACCTTTCTGTTATTGTTATTGAGCTTTTGAAACCAATTAAACACTCTGGAAAAGCGTGGAAATATATATGACTTACTCTGAAATACTATGATTTTAGTTTTCCCCCTAGTCTAGTGCAACCGATAGCGTGTGACTCTGCATTGTCTTGTGTGTATGAAAACACTCAGATGATGGTTGCTTCGGAGGCAGTCTCGTTTTCATCTGAACAGTGGAAAATAAAACAAAATCCTCTGGTAACTTGGCTCCACATAAATGTGTCCCCACACAAGTTAACGACAAACATATTTCAACACATTTTATGGCAGAACAAAACCCAACTGCAGGTCTGCTCACCCCTCCCATGGAGATCAGCAACAAAAAGGGGAGAGTAAGCATGCAGGAACCCTACATATAATAGGGGTGTCACATTTTAACAGGCATGTACGGGTACAGCCTCAAAGTAGAGTTCCCCACACTGACTTGGAGGCCCAACTCCCAGGTATAAAAAATAAATAAATAAATAATAATAATAATACTAATAAGTACACAAAATAAACTCCCACACAGATTTTTGTGTAATTATAACAATAACCTATGCACCAAAACATATTAAACACACAAAGATTTGACCCTGTTAGACTAGTACCAAATGGAGGATTGCCCTTCTGGGAAAATATCATTCTGAGATTAGCAGTCTGGCTAACACAATACTTGGGAAAAAACATTTCAACATCAATAGAGTAGTGACTTAGAAACATGTTTTTCTCAGAGCAAAACCAAATCTGTCCAGGGCAGAGTCCTCACTTTGATCGACACTTCTGGATTGTTCCTCCCGGGCAGGTCTGAGGAGGACGTGGAGGCCTCCAGACTCAGCTGTATGATAGAGTGTGCTCCGGGGCTGCACGCTTTTCTCATCTGGCTCCAAGTCAAGAAATTCACGGAGCAGGAGGAAGACATCATCACACAAATCTGTAAACTCTTTTCTGAAGACGTCTTGAAATATGCAGCGATTGTCTTCACTAAGGGGGACCAGCTGCCCGAACGGATGGAAATTAGTTACTAGAGGGGGAAGTACGTGTTGTAACATGTGCATATAAGTGCTAAGTCAGCACCTGTTACAGCAGCCTTTTGACGGGTTTTGTTTAACTGTCACATAGCTAACCTCAGCTGCTGCTCGTATGTTATGTCAGTCATTTGCAGACAATGAAGAAAAAGTAGACAGACATTTCTTATTTTAAGAAAAAAGAGATGATAGGAGAGCATCAGAGGCTTAGTTAGGAGGAGGATGAGAAGGAGAAGGAGAAGTAAGAAGAGGAGAAGGAAGAGGAGGATGGAGTCGAGGATAAGACGGAGCAAGATATACAGCCAGCATCAGTAACAGAGCCAGAAGCCAGGAAGGACTCAACAAAAGCAGCTGTTTGACATGTTCCTGGACCAACAGGTGAAATTATGACTGTGTTGCCTTAATAATGAAAATGATGGCTAGCCGAGATAGTAATGATATCTGGAGAAATGCATGTTTTGTTTAGTGTGTTTTCGTTAAATTACAAATAATAACGTCATCATTTAAAGCTTTATGATTCATGTCTTTTTGTAGTTGAGTGTCATTTGTCTGAATAGAAATGCCCACAGGCTATAATTACAGGCTATGATTGATCATGTCTATGGAGAGGGACTAAACTTTTATTAATATTGTTTTAATGTCTGTTTTAATGTAACTGATTTTACCTATCGTTTATCATAGATATTTCCTAGTCAAGAGCAGAGAAGTTGAAGCAGCTACAACTGAAAATTTAAATAAATGACTGGAATACTATCAGAGTAAACACTCTGCCTACTGTTATGCCTGCTGGTACTCCAGTCTCCCCTCCTCAGGTGGTACTTTGGAGGTCGCAGAAAGAGGAGATGGACAGGGGAGTAGGATCGAGTGAGGTTTATTTTCCACACACACGAGTGACAGCTGTCATCCTAGGAAGCCCCACCTGACAGATCCCTTCCGCCTTTTTACGCCCACCGTCAGTGCACCACACCTCCCCACGTCAACAAACTCCGCTCCTTCTAATGTCAGGAATTCCCCCTCCCAGCAGAAGCCACAACCCCTTGTTTTGAAGTGACTCCGAGGGACTCTCAGGCCCAATTCCAATTCTATTTTTCATCCCTTCCCCTAGCCCAATAGCCCTTAACCCTTCCCCTAGCCCTACCCCTTGAAATGGAGTGTCAAGGGGTAGGGCCTGAAAATCCCCCCTAAGAAATGGGACAACCCTTCAAGATCATCATACGTCATCAGGAGTCGCCCGTGACATAGTAAAATGGCGCCGGTATTGTTTACGATGCGTCTCCAGCTGCGCTAATCTCCCTTTCCTGGGCAATTGGATTGTTTTTTTCTGCTTATTCTTTGTGCATGCATAAAAATGATAATAATAATTCATACAAATTGGAAAGAATGCATTTTATTATGTAATTGGCATTACCAGCAACAGTTTAAACTTTTTTTGCTCTAAAATTAATAAAATAGTATAAACATGTAAAAGGTTTAAGCTGTGTGTAAACATCCACCATCAATATTGCACAACAACCAAAATAAACATTTTGGTCAAACCAGTAGTTCTGCAAAATAAAACAAAAAAACGTTCTCTTATATATTTAACTAACCATTACAATAATGAAATGTGCAAAAGGGTCCGACACACCATGGTATGGACAAGGATTAATTATTTGCATCTGGCAAAAAGGCTCAAAAAACACTCAGTTTTGGCTTCACTCTCTTTGTGGCACTTCTGCTCCTTTGCATTTTCCTCTTTCAAAAAGTAATTTAGGTTGTTGCTCCTCTTCCTCTTGTTAAGGGAAGGGGTTGGAGGGGTGGAGGTAGCCATAGTGGAGGGTGAGCTGCAGGTTTCCATGGATGCGCCTATAAGGCTACTGAAAAGCATTACAAAAATTAAACAGTAAAATGCTGTGTTTATTTGGAATGATGTGATTACTGAAGCTACAGTTTTATTTTTGTGGCCTTATCACGTAGTTCTGGCATATATCTCCCTCTCATTTGTTCCTTTTTTCTTTCTTTCAGGAAATGTTTGAGCCCAGAATGATTGAGACCCCAGAGCCGAGCCCCTCTATCGCCTCCACTGCAGGCATCGCCTTGACCTCAGGGAGCCCCTCTACCAAAAGAATTGGAACAGGATCCTCATCAGCCACAAACGATGAAACCAACAGAGGAGGGTCGATCGAAGGCCTGGCACCCAGCACCTCCTGCATGTCTTCAAAAAACTGCCAGTTGGCAGCCGTTGTCTCCCCACTATCAGTTCTTAATCCAGTTTTTGGAGTTTTTAGGTCCTGCAACAAACACATATAAAACTCCACATTGCAAATCATTATATTATGTTTTCAGGACCATCTTATAGTGGACTTAAGTGGACTTCAGGATTATGAGCTGTTATGCATCTCATTAAAATTCCTCTGATTACCTTGTATTTTTTAAATTTTCCCACTTTTTTGAAGCCTGCTGAGGGGTGACCTTCCCCTGAAGTCCCAGGTCACTGAGAAACGCCCTGTATAAAAAGTAAAGTGAAATATGAGTGAAAGGTTATGACACAAAACAGGGTACAGCTGTTATACGTGAATAAAAGCACGAGTAATATGCTGTTGTAATATGCTGCCAGGCTGGTTATTTTATTATATAACATTTTCACAATTGTCTGGTTGATATGCAACACTGTTGTGAAGGAATTATTTGTTCACAACCCACACATTTCATTCTTCATCAATCATATGATCCCAGCGGTGCTTGTTGATGTTAACGTTAAAGTCTGTGATACCTAGAGTTGCCAACCGTTCCTTGAAAAACGGAATCGTTCCGTATTTGGATGTAAAAGTATGCGTTCCGTATTGAGCTGAAAAGGAACACAATTTGTTCCGTATTTTTGTGAGAGTCAAAACGTGAGAAATGGAACTTGCGCTTTTTTTTTTGAAAACTTACGGTAAATTGTTCACCGGCTCTCTGACGTTCTGTGACCAATGAGCTGACAGAGATGGCTCGACAACACAGAATCACTCTTATCTCATTGGTCAAAAAAAGACTGTTCCTCGGAGGCTACGGCAGCTCATTGGCCAATAGTCAGTTTGGTCACAGAGCGCATGGGAAGAAGTAAATCAAAACATTACAGCAGCGCAGCATGGCTTCCAGAGACATGTAAGTTTGTGCCGTTTCCATGTCGGATATATCATGTTTAGTTCATTGATTTGTGTCTGCTGCTGCAGACTGTGGAGTGTTTTCAGTTTAGAAACGGAACCTTGTTGGTTTTTTTGTTCAGAAGGTTTTACAGTTTTGATTTTGCACTTTTTTAGTTGAAAATAAAAAAAAGGAACATGTTAAAATCCAGAAGAGACAGCAGCTGTTTGATGTTATTTTACACATTTAGCAATAAATATAGAATAGAATAGGAATAGAAGACTTTATTAATCTCACAGTGGAGAAATTTACAGGTGTATAGGCTCATAGAACCCACAGCAGGGTGCAAAAGTAATGAATGGTGCAAAATTAACAAGTTATAGTGCAAATCATACTAGGATTGATAATAGAAGCTAAAGACAATGAAGATCAGACTGTATGTACAACCTAAGTCTTAAAAATGTAACAGGGTATGTATATATATATATATATATATACAATACATTATGCAATATATGATGCAGTATGATATAATACGTACAATATGTTTTAGCAAAGTGAATGGATGATAAAGTGTCGCTGAATTTCTGAAAGGGCGGGTGCAGGATATTATAATGTCCAGGATTATTGCACATATTCTACACAGTAGAACTGTACAGTCTGACAGCGGTGCGGATGAGAGACCTGTGGTAGCTCCTTCCTGCACTGAGGGTCTCAGTCGCCACTGAAGGCGCTGCTGAGCTCCTGTACCGTCCGGTGCAGTGGCTGAGAGCTGTTGTCCATGATGATGATGATACTTGAATGATAACTGTCTCACTGTAGGCCTCAAATACAAACAGATCAAGCTGATCATGAGTTATTGCAATCTTGCTACTGTAGGTGTAATGCAGTAGCCTAATGTGTTTTTATAGTCTGTAATAGGTATAACTGTGGCAAAATGCTGTTATATATGCGTTTTTCACCCCCCAAAAACCCAGTTTTTTTCAGCTGTACGCGAGAGGCGTTCCTTATTTCAATCTCTGGGAGTTGGCAACCCTAGTGATACCGGTAATGTTTACTTTACTAGCGGAGCACAAATGGCATATTTTCAGGTGTCTTATCCGCTCAAAGCAGAAAAGCAGGCTGTGGTAGTATCAATAAAACGTGTCATGGTCGTGCAGAAATTGAAACAAGTTAATCGTTAACGTTACATGAGCAGATGCACTTAACGCTACACAGCTAGCTGTCACGTAACATTGCAGCGACCTTAAAGGTGCTGTAGGCAGGATTTTGCTAGTTAGTGCTAATTTTTCTGTGTTTTCTTTGGATTAAATATTAGAGTATCCATTGATAATCCTTTAGGAGTGGAGCATAATTGCACTACCGCGAGGGCGCAGCGTTTCCATCTGTCTCTGTTCTGAGCTGAAAAGGAATCTCGACAGCTCCAGGTATCTTTGACCAATCAGAAGAACCCCTGAGGCTCTAACCGTGATTGGTCGAGGGGCGTGGGCGCACGTTCTTGTGGGAGGGGCTTAACTTGTGTAAGGGCGTGATGTCACAGAAAACAGGACAGGATTGGCTGTGCTGGGTTTCAAATCGCCATCTTAGATGGGTCAAATCGCCATCTTACTTAGGTAACCCTAAGCAAGATGGCGGAGATGCGGAATCCTGCCTACAGCACCTTTAAAATAGCGTTTTGTTTTTTTAACAAAAAATACTCACATTTGTAGATTTCTTTAGCTGCCGCTGATGTTTTCTTCGTCATTTCCCAGCGCAATGTGGGAAATTTCACATAGCCTTTATTTTCTAGTGTGCCCTCGGATAATCTCCGTTTCAAGGGCCGGATAGCCCTAGCATTCCACCCTACCCCTTGGTCTGAAGGGGTGTGAAGTAGAATCGGGACACCACTACCACTTCACGTGATACCAAGGGCTAGGGCAAAGGGCGAGGGCTAAGGGGAGAATTGAAATTCACCCTCAGTGGGTTTTTGGCTACGAGTGTATTAGACAACAATTAAGATATTTAGGTGTCACAAGTGTTTGATTTTGTTTATTTGCACAGCACCATTCTTACACAAGACAATCCAAAGTGTTTCACAAAGGTGAAGAAATACATGAAATCATAAAACTGTGGCGGTCACACAAGGAGGAGATGGATGAGAGAGTAGAGCTGGGTGTCATTTATTCACAACACACAGGTGACAGCTGTCATTTCAGGAAGCAACCCATTGATAGATCATTTCCGCCCTTTTAAACCCCACCAACAGTGCACCACACCTCCTCACGTGACTAAACCTGACCCTTTCTAATGTGAGGAATACCCTCTCCAACAAACACAACACTCCAAAGACTGTTGATTGCAGACATTCATATTCTAGAACTCAACATGTTCCTATATTTGAAGAAAACTACTGCTTTGTTATGATGTGGTTAAAAAAGCAGAATTGTTAGAAGGATTCACTGGAAATCGCCAGACAGGAAACAGAAACCAAAAGTAAATCCAGAGCAGTGAATATAAGACTGCAGCCAGCAAGTCACTACAGCACAGACAGCAGGTCAGAGCAAGAGGAGGAGAAAGAAAGCTGTCAATCAAGACGTTTTTGCAACCTAAATTCAAATTTGCACCGATTCTGCTTTGGGACTGATTGCAAGGTAGGACACATTATTTACCTTTTTTTTTTTTTTTTTTTTTTAGCTGAATAAAGATCTCAGCTTCACATTTCCATCTCATTGAGATCTCAGACAATTAGTGATCATCATGGGAGTTGTGTGTGCGTCACACCAAGATCCAGAGATTTTTGAACAGAGCTGCTGCTTATGCCTCTCCTCTTGATCAAACAACACTACTTTGTCAGTTAACCCAGAAAGTAGCATTTATTTCAGTTTTTACAGTAAAAAATGCAAATGAAACAGAAATGTTCTCCAGTGAATTCAAGGACATAAAATAGTCTAGTACTGCACTTCCTGTTTAAAATTTCTTTTTCCATTCAATTATTGGCAGCTGTTTTCATCGAGCACCACGGCATACTTCATGTCCTGTTTTGCATCAAAAAATATTCTATCCATGTAACAGTAATGTGTTATTCATGGTGTGTTTGTTTGATTAGAGTACAGCCAGCAAGAACAAGTTTAAAAAAACAAAACAAAGTGAAAGCAACACAAAACAAGGAAACAAGACAGAAAACGCACAATCAAGATGTCTTTTCATCCGACATTCATACTGCTTTTGGACAGAAGGGAAGGTAGGTAACACACCCCAAAATTGACACTTTTTTTTTTAAATATAATTTGTTTAATAGTATGTAGAGTGCACATGATGACATGTGGAGGAACATTGACAAATTATGAAAAAAAAAATCCTTGGGTGGAATCCAGCAAAATAATATTACTTACAATTCATTGTTATGTCCTCAGAGTTAGTGAAGAGAGCTTGTGACTAGAAGCTTCCTGGTTCTAACATTTTAACCAGCAAGAGATTCTGTTGGTGAAGTAAGAGTCACATCTTATCCAGGTTGTCATCACTGCCACTGCACACAAATAATTAGGGTCCGAGTCCGAGGGGCAACGCACCCTCTTGTAGGGCCCTCTTAAATTTGCAGTAATTTTTATTATTATTTTCTTTGCCACCTGCCGACGCATTTTTCGGGGGGGGGGGGGGGGGGGGGGGTAGACATACATAAAAAATTGTAAGACTTGGCACATGCATGGATCTTGTGGATAACTTCTCCTGTGGATAAGTGCGCCACCAGCAAAAAATGAAGAAAATTCAGCCACGACGTCACATTTCAAGCTACAAAAATCTTTACACATATGTATTAGGTCAAGACGCACAGAAAGGTCTCAAGGACCCATACCCAAAACTCAACAGGAAGTCCTCCATTTTGTAAAATATGGTGAATTTTGACCCAAATTCACAAATTTTCTTGAGCAAACTCCTGCTTGGGCGTATCTTCAAATTACCTCAAATTTGGCGTGTTGATAGAAAAGGGGTTGGAGCACGAAAGTTACAGAAGTCTTCTGCAAAATCCTGAAGGTGTGGCCGTGGTGCAGCGTAAAATGCCTGAACATGATCAGCTCCTCCTGAAATGTTACATGTTTGATCAGAGTCCTGAGCAGATCACAACCATAGCAACATCTGTTGGAAACAGGAAGTATGTAAAAATAGCATGATATGTTCCAGAGGTAACACATCTTACAGGGTAATTCCAAATGAGCTAAAATTTGGCATGTTGATTAGAAAAAAGGGGTTGGTCAGCAAGAGTGATGGAAATTTTTGACATCAGGCTGAGGTCGTAGCTGCTACAATGGCATAAATTTTGATACTCACCATGAAACACGAGGTGTATTGTAAGTAGCCTGAACATGGTCCGATTGGCATCAAACTTTATATGTTGCATCAGAATCCATATTTCATCACGCCCATATGAGAAAAATGACCATCGACCATGGCGCCCCCTGCTGGAAACAGGAATTGGAGTGTAAATCAATATTCCTCTCTGGCGTCCTCTTTGGACAAACTCTGCCCCCGGGTGTCGAAACCAGCCAAGAAAAAACAACCAAGTCCATGGCGCTCAGATGTTCTGAGAGAACAAAGAGCTGGACTCAGGGCAGCAGAAAGAAAGTGGCGTAAATCCCAAGAGCCCGCTGATTTGTCCTCATACAAACAGAAACTTGCTTCCTTTACCTCCCGCTTGCAGTCTGCAAAGAAAGCTTTTTATCAGAACAAGATCTGTGCAGCTTCTGATTCCAGAAAAATGTTTATGGCGTTCAACTCCCTGCTTTCTCCTCCAGCTACTCAGCCATCCACTGAACTGACTCCTGATATGTTCGCCTCCTTTTTCACTGAAAAGGTGGCTGCAATCAGCAACCAGTTCTCTGAGCCTGACCAGCCCAGTCAGCTCAAACCCACTACTGCGCCTTCTCTCTGCTCGTTTGCTCCTCTGAGTGAGGATGAGGTCTCCAGACTTCTTCTGCGCTCAAAACCGACAACATGTCCTCTCAATCCAATACCTGCCAGCATTCTGCAGACCATCTTGCCCATAATCAAACCTGCAGTCACGCACATTGTCAATTCCTCCCTGGAAACCGGCATTTTTCCTGTTACTTTTAAACAAGCCCGCGTCACCCCACTACTAAAAAAGCCTCATCTCAACCCAGCCCAGGTTGAAAACTACAGGCCAGTCTCACTTCTACCATTCCTGTCGAAAATACTGGAGCGCTCAGTATTTAACCAAGTCTCTGAACACCTGCGGAACAACAACCTACTTGACCCTTTTCAGTCAGGCTTCAGATGCAACCACTCCACCGAGACTGCACTCCTTTCAGTCACAGAATCTCTGCGGCTGGCGATAGCTGCTGGTCAGTCCTCTGTCCTCCTGCTGCTGGATTTGTCTGCTGCCTTTGACACGGTGAACCATCAAATCCTCCTCTCCTCACTCTCTGACCTTGGCATCTCAGGTTCCGTCCTGTTGTGGTTCAAGTCCTACCTCACAGGCAGATCTTTCAGAGTTTCATGGCGAGGGGAGGTGTCAAGGTCACATGGCCTATCAACAGGGGTCCCTCAGGGGTCAGTCCTTGGCCCCTTACTCTTCTCTCTGTACACCACTTCACTTGGTGAAGTGATTCGCTCCATTGGCTTCTCCTACCACTGTTATGCTGACGACACTCAGCTCTTCCTCTCTTTTCCACCTGACGACATGACAGTCTCAGCTCGAATATCAGCATGTCTGGCTGATATCTCCACCTGGATGAAGGAACGCCACCTTCAGCTAAATCTGTCCAAGACTGAACTCATGGTCTTTCCAGCTTGTCCATCTGTCCAGCCTCAGATCAGTGTCCAACTTCACTCGAGCCTACTTGTGCCCACAAACTCAGCCAGAAACCTGGGTGTCATGATTGATGACCAGCTGACCTTTAGGGTTCACGTAGCCTCAGTTTCTCGGTCTTGTCGTTATGCCCTCTACAACATCAGGAAGATCAGACCCTTCCTGACCCAACAGGCCACACAGCTTCTGGTTCAGGCTCTCGTGATATCACGCATTGACTACTGCAACTCTCTTCTGGTCTGTCTCCCTGCATGTACAGTCAAACCTCTACAGATGATCCAGAATGCAGCAGCACGTCTGGTCTTCAACCAGCCCAAAAGAGCTCATGTCACTCCTCTGTTGATCTCCCTTCATTGGCTTCCAGTTGCAGCCAGGATCAAATTCAAATCTCTCCTCCTGGCTTACAAAACGCTTACAAGAACAGCTCCGGCCTACCTGGACTCCCTGATCCAGGTCTACTCTCCTTCACGCCCTCTTCGCTCTGCATGTGAGAGACATCTGGTGCTTCCAGCCCAGCACGGCTCTAAATCTCTTGCCAGACTCTTCTCCTCTGTTGTTCCCAAATGGTGGAACGAACTACCTAACTTGGTGCGTTCCGCCAAGTCTCTTTCTACTTTCAAGAGACAATTGAAGACTCAATTGTTCAGAGAACACCTACGGTCCTATTCCGACCCCATGTTCGGGGAAGAATAGATCAGGTGTTCTAAAACCCAGCACTCATGTACCACTGACTAAGCTGACATGAAAAAAAAAAAAAAAAAAAAAAAAAAAAAAAAGGGGGGGTAGTGGCTCCACTTCTGCAACTTGATGGCAACTCCCTTGACCAATCGCACTTGAAGCAATTGAAGAATTTACTAAGGGTTTCTTTCTTTCTTATGTCTATATTCTTGCTTGTGTTGTATGTCGCTTTGGACAAAAGCGTCTGCTAAATGAAATTGTAGAATTGTAGAATTGTAGAAAAATGCTCCAATCTACTTCAAAATTTGCAATTTTCATCCTAGTTCAGCTTTCATCACAGCCAGATAATACAATCTGAGGGCGAGGCTGTGGCCACACTTGCCAATAAACAGGAAGTGCACTATAAATAACATAAACATGGTCCAGTGTGGTTCAAACTTAACGCATTGCTCTGCAGTCCAGATGTGATTACAGCCATACCGATACTGTCATTCATTGTACCATATGAGGGCGTGGCTACAGCCACATTCACCGTGAAATAGGAAGTGCACTGCAAAAATCGCATATTGTTTTTGCAAAAAATATTATTCTTTA
Source organism: Salarias fasciatus (assembly GCF_902148845.1). Taxonomy (NCBI): domain Eukaryota; kingdom Metazoa; phylum Chordata; class Actinopteri; order Blenniiformes; family Blenniidae; genus Salarias; species Salarias fasciatus. Next base: position 367,063 of record NW_021941379.1, on the reverse strand, counting down.
CTTCTTTCTTTCTTTCTTTCTTTCATTCTTTCTTTCTTCTTCTTCTTTAGGCCCAAGCCCCTGGCCTGCCAAGGGCGAAGGGCCTATTGTTTCTGCAACACAGACGACGACTAGTCGAGCGCACAGTGCCGCATATTTGATGTCAAATTTTGCCATTTTTTGAGTGCGATACATGTCTGCCATTCATCCATAACGAATCCAATCTCAAGCAAATTTTAAGCACTTATTGACCCTTCCTATCTGGACACATTGACGATGAAATTTTGACAATCGGCGTTACAGCGCCCCCTACAGAATCAAAATAAAGTCTGTATGGGAACTAAAATTTTTAGTTTGTCAGAAATTAATGAAATTTGGGTGACTATTCCTTCATGTGGTCACCATCAAAAAAGAAAATGGTGACCATGTTGTAATTTTAACGATGTTGCCGTGGCGATGGCTGAAGTTCCCCATGTTATTCTAATGGGCCCAAGTGAAAAATCTCCCACTAGATTAAATTTACCTGTTACCATGGAAATGTGCCAAATTTGACACATGAATTCTGAAACACACGCAGGTCAAAAACATAAATGAAAGAATACAACGGGGCGGGTCAGGTAAGCAGCCGGCGAGGGCCTTTTGACGCCGCTTGTGGCTTTAATTAGGCCCGAGCCCCTGGCCAGCCAAGGGCGAAGGGCCCATTGTTTGTGCTTTTCTTTACTGAGCGCCTTTTTTTTGCCCTTTTCTATTGCCCATTTTGGATACTGACAGTGTGTGAGTGTTTTGTGTATGTGTGCCTCCTCCTCTTGTCTGTCCTGTGCGTCTGTGATGATTGTAGTCCGGTTGTACAGTGTTCTGACTACTGACAGTTTGTGTTCCGATGTCCATAGTAGATATTAGTCCGTGTGAGTGGGTTTTCTGTATATTTTGAGTTTTATGCTGCCGTCGTTGTGATGTATTTTCAAATCCAAAAAAGCTATTTCGTGGTTTGTTTCCTCTTCATATGTGAATTTGATGTTTCCTGTAGCGTCCATGGTGTTAAGCTGATCTGTGAGCTGTTGGGTGTGGCCAGAATGTCGTCAACGTATCTTTTCCAAAATGTGATATTGCAGTCTGATGGTGCTGTGTTGATTGCATTCTGTTCCAAGTGTTCCATGAAAAATCAGCTCATTATTGGTGAAAGTGGATCCCCTTCGCAAATCCTTGTGTCTGTTTGTAAATGGTGTTCTGATATTGGAAATAAGTGGATGTGGCAACGAACCTGAGAAGAGACATGATGTCTTCGACTGTGAGTTTGGTTCTTTTCCAGAGTGTTCTCTTTCTTGAGTCTGTTGTGTACTATGTGGAGGGTGGCCTCAACTGGGGTTTTTGTGAATAGTGATACAACTTCATGTGATATGAATATTTCGTCTGGTGCAATGGTGATTTGTTCCAAGTCCTGTGCCAGTTGTTTAGAGTTTTTGCAGTGCTGTTCAGTGAGTCCGTGAAGTAGTTTTATGAATTCAATAAGGGATTTGGAGAGGTTGCAAGTGACGGATCCGATGCTGTCAACAATGGGGCGGAGCGGTGAACTGGGTTTGTGTATTTTGGGGGTGCCATATATCCTCAGACAGTAGGGGGCGTAATTTCCCCCGACTGTCTGGAAAACATCAGAAGAAGAGACAGCAGCCTATTTGACACGTCACTTCCCATCACGTGACGTGCCTCCTGAGGAAGGTCACCGGATGTGACCGAAACTAGTTGAGGTAACTTTACTGTCACCTCCTCTGTCTTTCAAAAGAACTTTCGGCTTCTAAGTCAATCAAAGACAGTATGAACTAGAGGTCGACCGATTTATCGGCCAGCCGATATATCGGGCCGATATTTGGTCATTTTTCTCCATCAGCCATCGGCCGTATTTCTTTTAAAAAGCCGATTTTTGATCCGTTGTATAAAATGACGCAATTTTTGATCAGGCACATGTGCGGGCAGCTAAAGTTGCCCCTCAAGAAAGGACCCCTGTGGCACGCTGCTGCATTCATTTACGTCAGAGCGGAGTGTGCTCGGTGGAATCCAGGCTGTGGAATAAGCCTGCATCTGTTGCATCTGCATTGAATAATGGATTTGTTGAACATTTCAACATTTTTGTTTCTCTATGGCTCTCCAGTCTGCAGCATATCAGTGCTTACTGCAGAAAAGAAGTTTGGCCGGGGAGCGCGTCGTGCTGCGGTGCCAACGCTGCTTACAGTGCTAACACTGCTAACATTGCTAAAGCTGCCGTGTTCGACTGTCGGAGAGTTTTTCTTCTTCTTCTTCTTCTTCTTCTTCTTCTCCTCCGTTGTCCGGGCGCTGAACAACTTAGCGCGGGCAGGGCGCCCGGACTGAAAAGGTCTGGCCAGAAACCCTGCATATTGTTAACTTCAAATGCTACTTTGTGATAAGTTTTAGCAGTAAGACATCAGCATGGTAGGCCTCAGTATGCTCCCCCATCACCGCCACAGCGTTCCTACGCCGGCAACCCTGCGCCGCTACTGAACATATCTTGCTTCTGCGTCAAGGGAACACCCTCCTCTGCCAAGTCGCTAGCAGTCTCAACAATGCGGCTTCCGTAGCTCCGGCTTTACCTAGACATAGATCTATAGACATAGATTTCTAGATGTACGTATCTAGACACACGTGCATTTACCGAACATATATCTGCATATATGACATATCTGGCGACACCGGGCTGTCGTGGAGGAGAGGCTGAGTGGACCATGATGAAATAATGGTGAAACTAATGAGCTTTTAGACGATTAAAGCCGTTTTAGGAGCGGCTATACACATAGCTGCTAACAGTGCTAACACTGCTAATAGTATAGGGATGTGTGCCCCTCAATTTTGGATTTAAATTTCTCCTGAAGCACTTTTCGGATCAGAAAAGCATTCCGTGTGATTCTACTTTATTCTATAAACAACGTGAAAGCGGACCAAACACAGCCCTTGACGTTCACGTCACCATGCGTCACCTCGACGCAAAGTCACTTTTTTCGGGACATACATAATGCGTGACTGGAGTTATAATTTTATTTGTATGTATGGCTTTTTTTTCCCGGCCTTGTTTCTGACTACTTTTGTTCAAATTATATTAAAGTTTAATTTTCTTTTTTGACACTTTAAGAAGAGTGTGAATGTTTACTACTGCTTGTTACATGTGTTTTCTCAGACAAAATATTTCATTGTTTTGAAAGCTGAATAAATGTTCAGAGGACTGGACACAACTTGTTGTAATAGATTTCTTTTAGTTGCTCAGAAATTGCTGTGTTTCACAAAAATGTGATAAGTATATATATATATATATATATATATATATATATATATATATATATATATAAACATACATACATACATATATATATTTATTTATTTATTAAAAAATCAGCCTAAATATCAAATTGGAAAAATCGGCTATGCATATCGGCATCGGCTGCCCAACTTTGGAAAATATCGGCATTGGCCCCCAAAAAACCCATATCGGTCGACCTCTAGTATGAACCTTTACCCAAAAACACGCACTTTCCAGTTTTTCCATCACTTTGTGTTTATTTTATTTCTTTTGTTACTTTGGTTTTATTTTATTTTATTGTGCGTTTACTTACCTTATCTGTTTCCTGTGAGTATATTCGGCTGAGGCTGTGATGGAAGAAAATTATGATGATTGGACCGTGGTTCGCCGCGGGGCTCGCCGGGACCGTGCGCGCCACCCTGAAGCTCGAGAGGAGTGGGCAGAACCTTACCTGGGGTGCCGGGGACGGTCTGGTGGGGATCGCCGGGGTGGAGGCTTCGACCCTGGGATGGCCCGTGCAGTCCCTGTCCCCGGCTGGGGCAGGAAGCTGATTATTATCAGAAACATGTATATTCTTCTTGTCGACTTTTTTCTTTCCTACACTTGTAGTTCCCGCTTTGTTTATATTCACGTTCCTCCAAAGATGGTGCTGACACCCACAATGCACAGCAGCATGACGTACCTTCAATTTCTCTATAGGTCAAATGAACAGGGAGATAAAGAGCTCAGACACTGCATTTCTCTTAAAAGTATTAACATCATTTATATATATATATATATATATATATATATATATATATATATATATATATATATATATATATATATATATATATATATATATATATATATATATTTAAAGCTAAAACAATGAGGTGTGTCTGAAAGAGACAGCGTAGTAATGTGATTCAAAAGTGATTTGAGATGAATAGGCCAAACAACCTGGGAGCTATTGAGAAAAAAAAACTCTTTTTTCCATAAAAATATTAAAACTTTTTTGAGGAACACTACCAGAGCAAATAAAGAAGTGTGTCTGAGAGAGACACCACAGTAATGTGATTCACAAGTGATTTGGAGTCAATAGGTCCAATAACCTGGGAGCTATTGAGGAAAAACTTTTTTTCATAAAAATATTGATAAAATGTATTAATAACTTTCCCTGAGCAAACAAAGAGCTGTGTCTGAACCACACAATACAGTAATGTGATTCACAAGTGATTGGGAGTCAAAAGGTCTAATAACCTGGGAGCTATTGAGAAAAAACTTTGTATTTTTCATAAAAAAATAAAAGAAATGTATTAATAACTTTCCCTTAGCAAACAAAGAGGTGTGTCTGAAAGAGAAGCTACAATAATGTGATTCAAAGGTGATTTGGAGTCAATAGGTCCAATAACCTGGGAGCTATTGAGAAAAAAATGTTTATTCTCATAAAAACAAGGGATGTCCCGATCAGGTGTTTTTGCCACCGAGTCCGAGTCCGAGTCCAAGTCCTATCATTTTGAGTATCTCCCGATTCCGAGTCCCGATCCGATTCTTTTTCTAATATAGCAAAATATGTACATTATCTATATATATATATATATATATATATATATATATATATATATATATATATATATATATATATATATATGTATATATATATAAAACTAAAAAAACTTATGAAAAGGTCTAATTTTTTTATTTTCTTACCGTCAATTCAAAACAACACAGCAATATGTTGCACATATTGTTGTCTCTCTGTAATTACATGTTTTTGTATCACGGAAAAACTAAATACATCTCATTTAACCCATTAAAGCCGGGCACGAAATATGCTTCAGTGTGCAGCAGTGGCCAGAAACGTTCAATACAAAGTCATGAGGCAGTGCAGCAACACGATCTGTACCTGGAAACAGGATCACTTATGCATGTGTGCGAGTTTGATGCATTTCATTGCACAAGAAACAGCTGATTAGCGCAAAGAAGAAGAAAAAAGACCCGGCGTCAATGGTAGAACTGTGTGACAGCGCTTCCAGATTTAATGATAGAATTGCGCAACAACGCCACTACCGTAAATGTGTCCCGGCTTCAATGGGTTTAAAAGGAAATTAAAGAAAAAATAAAGATATGTATCCAACCGAGTCCAAATCGGGAGGAAACTTCCAATCCCGATCGAGTCCGTAATCACGTGATCGGGGCCGATTTCTGATCACGTGATCGGATCGGGACATCCCTAATAAAAACATTAATAAAAATTCTTGAAAATGTTAAAACCGAAAACAATGAGGTGTGTCTGAAAGACACAGTGTAGTAACATGATACACAAGTGATTTGAGATCACATTTGAGACACAGAAGGCTGCTGTCTGTGGCCAGACACAGGGGCCGCATCAGCCAAAGGTTTTTCATCATTGGTTGAATTTTTAGATGGATGACGGAGAGATGCCTGTCCTCGACATTAGTCATCCTGTCCCCGATAGGAAGCAGGGAACACTCAGTCCTTCCCCGAGCGAGCTGCCCCCCCCCCCCGACAATCCTACCTCAATCGTCCCCGGTGCCCTGGGAGCCTGTCGTTGCACCCAAATTGAGTGTCACGGAGCTGCGGTCGCCTGCGGGTCCATTCTCCATTTTTTTTTTCCTATGGCCTAAGCTGAAATCTTGGGAAAATAAAATAATAAGGGATGGTAAAACGAGAAAAAAAGGGGGAAAAAGTCATCCTTAAATGCATGTTATTTAGTGCTAGGTTTCGACTGCTGTCGGTTTTCTTCAGGGGAAAAAAACACGTGAAAATCGTTTAAAGTAGGTCAGTGCACAATTCGGCCAAGACCAAAGCAGGATATGTTTCAGATTATGTTTCATTTTAATCAGAAAAGGAAAATTTGAAATGATAAAAAAAATGACATGAGAGGTAAGTGACAACCTACAAAATGACAGACAAAAAAAATGTAATCAATAAATAATCTGTACACACATATGCACACAATGAAGTCAGTAAGTCCTTCAAGGTACAAGACAGATAGTTTTTCATTTATGATTTATGTGCATCTTAAAGCTAGGGTAGACGATGTTGTCCATAAGCACTTTTTGTCATACTGAGTGAAATGCTCCTTGTCCCCTGGGAGAAGTCAATACATTATGTGGACGGAAAAAGGTGCGGAAAAAAATCTGACAACTGTAGCGGGCACAGGACAGTAAAAGCTCTGACCAATCGTAAGGCATGGACCACTCTTAAGAAACCAATCAAATCCCTTCGCCGTTCTACCAGCACCCTGCGCGTACATTTCAATGGCGTGCACTGGCCCTGGTTCAGTGCTCGCGCGTGTTGCCAAGGCGCTCGCGGCTCTCGTGAAAAATCGAACGAAACGGAGCGGGTGCGCTGTGCTCCTATGCGCGTTGTGTGCGGGCAGTCAGAAAGGTTAACAACATTGGAGGCGATCACAAACTCTGTGCGCGTGGTGCTTCCGTGCGCGTGGCGCTTCTGCGTCCAGTGCGTTCGCTCCCAACGGGAGCTCCTCCAATGGGGTGGGAGCTGGGCGGAGCCTTGGGAGATGCTACATTTGTGCTACATGCTAGTTTTCCAAGATCACCGACCCTAGCTTTAACCAGAATTCTGGCACAAAGAAGCAAAAATAAGTTTAATTCCCCTCAGACAGTCTGGGATGTAGCAGAGCAACCAGGAAATAAAATGTATTTAATCATGTTAATTTAGCAGTGTGCTTCACTGCAGTGCATTTAAAAATGAGGAGAGGTGTTCTTTGAGTCGTCGAGATTACACTCAGCTGGGTTAAACCCACTTTCTCTCCACTCTCTTGCGACACCTGCGCCGGCGTGCAGGATGGAGGCGTGACTGCGCTGCTCTGCGCACCTTCACGAATATCGTAAAATGGTCTGGACATGCCCCGTTGACTTCCTGCACTTAAAATCCACCTAGACTGCCCTTAGACCAGAGAAGGTCTGTGAAAATTTGAGTTCTCACCTCCAATAATGTCCAGAACCACATCTGTGTTTTCACCTTTCGTAAAGGGCTTGTTGCCTATTTGGTGGTTTATTTAATGAGGAGCAGATCATTTTCATTTTTATTTCATTTTTACTCTGCTATACTGAAAGGCTTCATTGGTGGCCTACTTTATCTTCATCACTGCAACAGTTGAACAGGTCAAGTAAAAAGTATAAATAAAAGCAGAAACACGAAATGATACAAATTGATTTTTTTTTTTATCTAAAACTTTTCTGCAACATTTTCTTTCTGAAATCCATCTTCAAACCTTCCCCCCTGGTGGGATCAAGATAATCCTGTTTTTTGGCTCAAAGTGACGGCTTTGGTTCAGTGGGGAGAGCAGTTGTCTCATATTCAGTGGGTTGTTAGTTCAATTCCTGTCTCCCCCTGTCTACATGCCAGTGTCTTTGGGCAAGACACTGAACCCTAAGTTGCCCCCAGTGGGTGGACCTAATCTGATTTCTGATTCCTTCTTTCGAACTTTTTGAGCAGAGCTGCTGCTGATGAACAACACTGCTTAGTTGATCCAGAATGTGATGTTTATTTCAATGAATAAATGCAAATGAATCTCAGAAATCACTTCAAAGTGAAAGGACATAAAACAGTCTTGTACTGCACTTCCTGTTTTACATTGCTTTCAGGTCAGAATTTTTTCCGTTCAGTTACTGGCATCCGTTTTTTGTCCAGCACCCTGGTACATTTCATGCCTTGTTTTACATCACGAGGTAATCAATGTAACAGTAAAGTGTATAATTGTTCTTTGTTGTGTGTTTGTTTGATCAGACTGCAAGCCAGCAAGAACAAGAATAAAATAACAAACTCACTGCAACTGAGAAAGCAAATCAGAGCAAGAGGACGAGTAAGAAAATTCTCAGTCAAGATGTTTTCAGCCGCATCTGCACCGATTCCTCCTTCAGACAGAAGGGAAGGTAGGTCAGACACTCAAAAATGGACATACTGTTTTCTTGTATTTTTAATGTGTACTGTGCACATAATGAAGTATGGAGGAACATTGAGAAATTATGTTAAATAATTTGTTTGAAATCCAGCAGCATATGATTCATTGTTATGTACTCAGAGTTTGTGAAGAGAGCTTGTGAGTAGAAGCTTCCTGATTCTATTATTTTTATACATCAAGAGATTCTGTTGAGGAACAGAAAGTTCCAGCTGTCATCACCTCCACTGTACACAAATAAGTTGATTTCTTCTTGTTCTTCTTCTTCATGATGAGGAGCAGAAAGAAGACCATCAGTCTTTGTCATATTATTCCATGGAGTCTACACATGCAGTATTTTTAGAAAACAGGCAAATTTGTCAAAGTTATCAAACATATACGTATATCAATTACTCAAGAGTCAGTTCAGATAATGAACAAAAAATAAGGAACTCTGTGCTGCTTTGGCATTTCTGATTGAAAACATGTTTTGTAATAAAATAAGTATCCACGTGTTTAATAATACTGATGTTGATTTGTTCTTTTCTTCTAGAAAAACCATTGAAAGTCATCCTGCTGGGAAAAACTGGAACAGGAAAAAGCCAGTTTGGCAATGCCTTGATTGGAAAAAGAGTGTTTGAGGTGAATAGTTCTGCAGATTCTGGTACAAGTGAATGTCACGCAGTCACCAAAAGAAATGGAGAAATCACAGTGGTTGATACTCCTGGTTTCTTTGACAACTGCAGAGATGAAGCAGATCTCAAACCTGAGATAGTGAAGAGTATCACAGAGTGCTCACCTGGACCTCATGCATTTCTCATTGTCCTCAAAGTGGAGAAATTCACTGAGCAAGAGAAGCAGATTATTACAAAAATAAGAGAGTTATTTTCTGAAGAGGCTTTTAAATATGCTGTGCTGGTCTTCACTCGTGGTGACGACCTTGATGAGGGCGAAAGGATTGAAAAGTTTGTCATTAAAAATAAGGATCTGAAAGAGCTTTTAGCTAAATGTGGTGGCCGCTGTCATGTTGTTGATAATAAATACTGGAACAACAACCAGCCAGATTGTTACAGAGACAACCAGTTCCAGATCAGACAGCTGCTCTACACAATCAATGAAATGGTGAAACAAAATGGAGGAGGCTGCTACACCAATGAGATGCTGCAAGAAGTGGAGAGAGAGATCAGAGAAGAAACGGAGCGAACTGGATCCAGAGAGGAGGCAAAGAAAAATGTCTTCAACACTTTCCTGAAGAAGGTAGATAATATTGTCCCAGACATGTTACTGGGAGGTTTGCTTGGCAAAACAGCAATGGTTAAAGTGGTTCGTTCAGTAGTTTTTGGTCTCATCGGTGCTGCTGGAGGGGCAGCTCTTGGAGCTGCAGCTGGAGCATTGGCAGGTCCTTTAGGGATCGTTGCTGGAGCTGCTGCAGGGGCAAAAACTGGAGCTGCTGCGGGGGCAACTGTTGGAGGTGTTGCAGGGGGAGCTTTTGGAGGTCTTCTACCTCCAGGTAATAGAGGTTCTGGGGGATATAAATGCCTTCCAACAGATGAAGGGAGTACAAAGCCAAAGGATGAATAGATGAGCAAAAAAAACTAACTTTGAATTGATCTTTATTCACAGACACATTATGGAATCATATTTGTTTAGACTGCAGATATACTTTTTTTCTGCAATGGTGGATGAAATATCTTTTCATTTAACAACTTTTGAAATGATTTAATCATGAAAGTTGTCAGAAAAAAGGCAAGTAATGTAACTTTTTGAGTGTAAGATTCAGTATGAGTATGATGATAAGAAGTTTCATTTGGGTTCTTGATGATACCAAGAACTGAAAATAATTGAACTTTTTGAATTTCTTTGAAAATGTTTTGATTTTTTCACTTTAATAAATCAACATGTGTCCACTCCCTCTGTAAATGAGGAGTTAAGTGAACATGTCCCAAAACTTCTGTCAGTATCTATTGTTGTACATTATTTTAATCAATTACTGTTGTTTATCTTAAATAGCAATACTGATCATTTTACTGATAGATTTTATCAGAGGAGATTTTGTTTGAATTGAGGTTTTTGTTTTCTTCTTTTTCATGGAAACTGCTTTGTAAATATAACAAAAGATTGTTTTCATTCACTTCGTGTGTCGATTGAGTGGACATGCGTTTATCTACAAATTGCTTGATTTCATTTTCTAGTTTTCTGAAAATGTAAATACGAAGTGTCTGAATGAATGAAAAGAAGGAACTAAGTTTCACATTTGACATGATCTGAGGAATAGCTTCATTTAATGTACTTCTGACTTATTGTAATATGATGATGTTATTTTCACACATTCATAAAAAAGCATTGTAACTTCTTAATTTTTTTGTTTCTCATTTAAAATGTAAAGCTTCCAGCTCTACATCCAAACCTTTTCAAAATACAATTAAATAAAATAAATAACCTGAAATCATTTGAATTGCGGCGATCTCAACAAGCGGCGGAGACAGCGAAGAAGGATTCAGTCTGCTCTTCACTTTTCACAAGCACAGAATTTATTGTGAACACAACGAGCCCCACGCACATGCACCCTCCCCATTGGTGTGCAGGCCGCGTCACTCCCCAAAGGGTCCCCGTCAGTCATGGTGCACATAAACATGACAATAAAAGGAACACAAAACAGGTGGCAAAGCACACAAACAATAAACCAAAACACATATCGATGAACTGAACACACATGAACACATAAACCGGCCGTAGCGGCCCAGAAACGGCCCGAAAAGTCCCCTTCCCACAATCCCTTGCGGGCGCAGAGCTCAGTTTCCAGGGCAGCGGCCCCCAGCGGTCCCCACGGCCACGACAGTATGTTTCTCGGTTATGTTATTTTCAACAGTTACAATAATCATGTCAGAAGAAGCAAAGCCATTTTGTAATCAAACTGACACTGTTTGCATTTCCACAAATGTCTCAGTTGTTCTCCTCTATTCATCACTGAAAATTCACCGATCAGTCGTCACATCATAACTTTCTGCTACTTTAGCCAGCTCCTTCTCTCAAGTTAGTGAATTTAACTCATGAATTGTGCTGCATTACTTTTGTGGTGAAACCTGTTTAAAAGTCAAATGTCTCGAGAAAAGCATCACACCCTGTTATGACACATTAATTGTTTTGTTCAAGTCAGTAAACCAACCAGTTGAATCTGAATAAAACGAAACTTGCAAGCCACACTGACTCGAGCGACCAGGAAACACAGAAGGGATTTTCTCAACAACACAACAACTGAAATCTCTTTTTGACAACGTACACGGTCAGTTCTATAAATTATATTATATTGTATTGTATTGTATTGTATTGTATTGTATTGTATTGTATTATAACGCTGCACTGATGTTGAAAAAGAAAGATAAAGATGCTAAAGTGTCAGTTGAGAAACTCTAAACGGAGCCTTAGTTATTACAGCAACTCCACATTACACAAACACATTAAATTGTTTGCAGAAAAGTTTCAGAAAAAAAACATATAGCAAAACACATCAATGTTTTTTTTTTCTTTTTTTTAACTTAAAGCGATGGCTTCAAGGAGGATTGTCCTGCTGGGAAAAACGGGCACTGGGAAAAGCAGTGTGGCTAACACCATTTTGGGAGAAGAATGCTTCACCCCGTGCCACTATTCCTCCTCTGGGACAAAACAATGTCAAGAAAAAACCAACTGTGTGGACGGCAGAAGCATCACTCTGATAGAAACCCCTGGTTTCTTTGGGACTGAAAGCTCCGAGGACCAGATGAAGGCCGCCGTGATCAGCTGTATCACACAGTGTGCTCCTGGTCCTCATGTGTTTCTCATTTTGCTGAAGGTGGAGAGATTCACCAAGCAGGAGGAAGAGCTCATCAGAGACATCTGCCAACACTTCTCTGAAGAGGCTCTGCAGTACTCTTCAGTCGTCTTCACTCATGGCGACCAGCTCCCAGAGGGGGAGGAGATTGACGACTTTGTCTGTAAAAATGTGGCTCTGAACAACCTGGTGATGAAATGCAGAGGCCGGTGTCACGTTGTGGACAATAAATACTGGAAAAGAGGGGAAGAGGGCAACTACAGGAGCAACCAGTTCCAAGTGGCAGAGATACTCAAGACCATAGATCAGATTTTTGAGGCAAACAACGGAGGGTGCTACACCAATGAGATGCTAAAAAATGTGCACAGAGAAATCCAGAAAGAAGAAATAATGATCATGAGTTCATAAATCAGTTTGTCACAGGAAGAGATTCGAGGCAGGGCTAAAGTGAAGGTGTCTGACAGGTTGCTGATCCTGTTTGCAGGTATTGGAGCAGGTATGCTGACTGGAGCATTCCTGGGTGTGCTCGATCTGCTCACAGCTGATTCAGAACAGCTTCCAGCTATGACCTCGACAACCAGTGGACGACAGTCAATGGCCATGGCTGCTGCGCAGGGATTGGTGAGAGGAGTTAGGCCAGGATGTGAAGCAGCCGAGGAAGCTGAAAGCCCGGGGGAGGCCATGCTGAAAACCATTGAGATGCTCCGGAAACAGCCTCCCTCAGATTCAAGACGACAGATTACAAATGAGCAAGAAAAAACAGAGGATAAACAATAGAAAGAAATAGAAATATAGATTCTTTTTTAGTGTTTACCTGATTAAGACCCTGAAACTAGGTGAACACTTTCTCCAGAACAGACAGAACCGCAGGTCAAGACCAGACTGGTCTTTTCAACATCCCTCTCTACCGCTTCATGAATGTAACACATGGCTTCACTTTTCTCTTCTGAACTGTGCTTGTGGCCTTACCTTCAGCAGTTTTCACTGTGTTCAGTCACAGCTCACAGTCTCAAACTGAACTGCAGTAGCAATCGAAAAAACTGCAATAATGGTTTTGCTGTTCCTCAACTGGTGGGTTGTGACCCAAAAGTGGATCATGGGCATTGCTGGTCTTTGCCAGGGGAAAAAACAAATTTCAGGAAAAAAAGGTCTAGATGAAAAACTGTCATAACCGTAATTGTCAAATCTGGATTAGATTATCTTCAAAAACAGATTAAGGACTATGACAGTCTGAATGTGGATAAGCACTGTGGATATATATATATATATATATATATATATATATATATATATATATATATATATATATATATATATATATATAAACCCTGAAAGGTGCCATTTCTGCACATCAATTGAAGCTTTTTATCAATTCAAAAAATGGTGTTATATGTAAAAATTATTCATTTCAATCTGGACCTGGCCCAAAGTGGTCTAGCTGTGAAAAATACAGTCAAATAAGCTCAAATAAAAAAAAAGTCATTTAAAAGATCTAAAACAATACTTTCTTGAATGTTTAGCACATAAACAATAATCTCGTGCAGATCTGACAAGTGCAGATCCAGTGGTTTTTAGTGTGGACCTGGTCCAAAATGGTCCAGCAGTGAAAAATAGAAATATACTTGTTTTTTGATTTTTCATACAACCAAAAAAGGTTTCAGTCATCACAAAAAGTATTTTTATGAATGTTCAACCTCTTTAGAATTCTGTCCTCAAGACTTGAGCAGTTTCAGTATCGTGGTTTTATCGTGGCAGGCCTTTGCTTTTGTTTTCTCCCCTCCTTTCCTTTTCTTTTCTTTAGCTGGGTGTGTGCTTCTGGTAAGTCGGGTGTGGACTGGTGCAGGGAAGCAGCTGATTATCTGATCGTGTTCACCTACAGTGGGGCGTTGTCTGCATCAAACAATTCGTCACCCTGTAAAGCTGGCTCAGACCAGAGTGCAGCGTTGGGTTGTAATACTGCCAACAATTGGTTGAACCTGTGATGTAGTGGTCGGTTTTCAGTTCAGTTATTAGCTTCTTGGTTTCCTTCTGTCCTGGTTAAGTTTGTGCTGGTAGGGCTTCTGCACAGTCCTTTATGTTCCCAGCTTGTCAGGTCCTATTAGAGTTGGCCAGTATTTCTGCCCGAGTCCTCAGTCGTCATATTAGTAGATTGTGGAGTCTTGTTTCTGACCCTCGGAAGCACCTCAGTGCTTTTTTGCATAACTGGATTGGTCTGGTTTTTGTGTTGCTTTTTCCTGTAAATAAAATGGTTTGAAAAAAATGACTGATCTGCTGTGTCTCTGTCCGCTCCTGAGTCTGAGCTCTGTCATATAGACCTGATCTAAAGAGGTCTACCTGTGGAATATCCAGTCAACTGTGCACTTTTCCATTGTCACAAAAGGTTTCACAAATCTAAGCAAGACTTTATGGAATGTTCAGCATGCTGATAATAATCTAGTCAAGATTTGGGAAGTGTGGGTTCCACGGTTTTTAATCTGGACTTGGTCCAATGTGGTCTACCTCTGAAAAACACAGTCAATTATGTATTTTGACATTTTCATAAATCCACTAAAGGTTTCACAAATCTAAAGCCATATTTATTGGAATGTTTAGCATTTCCAGGATCATCTCGTCCAGATTTGAGGAGTGTAAGTATTGTGGATTTCGATCTGGACTTAGCCCAGTGTGTTATAGCTGTGAAAATTACTTTGAAATATCCTTTTTTTCATTTTCACAAATAGAATTAAGGTTGTAAAAATTCAGGATTGGTTGTTGGGAAAGTTTTGTCTCAACTAAAATGTGTAATGTGTTTCTACATCAATACATAGTTCAGAAAATGAATAAGCAGCAGCTCAACATAAGAAATTATTTTTCCCTTAACTCCCCCTGAATCGGAAACTGTGAATCAGAACCTTTTTTTTCTTTCTTTTTTTGGAAGTACACACCCATCATGTATCAGGAGCAGTGAAGGCTGGGACAGACAGGGGCACAACCCGGGAAGGTAGGTGCTGCCGGGGCTGCAGCCCCCCCTGGTGGCAGCTGCAAGCTGTAGCACCTTACAGTTGACTAAACAATTCAAAGGAGAGAAAAAAACTATAAAAATATAAAAAGTATGTGTGGAATAGATTTACACAGAGCTGTGGAGATATGTGTAAAAATCGATTTTAAAAGAAATGAAATTTAAATTGTTTGTTGAGGAGACTCTTCCCTCACCCGGAAGCAGCTTCTTGGCAATCAAACAACAACGATGGCAGACAGCAAGCAGAAGAGAATATCGGATTTTTTCACAGGCAATGCTTCCAAAAAAATCAAACTCGAATGTTCCCTTGGATGACAAGAGTAAAAACAACAGCATTGGCAGCTGAAACTGAAGCCATGTCAGCTGGCAGCTTAGCTAAACCTGTCTCCTCAGAAGACAACAGTTAGTTGGTGCCATTTCTACCATTTCTGGTGTTCGCCGTGGGAATTCTGCTTTTCTGTTCGCCGTTTGCCGCTGGCTGTTCCATATGATCATCTGTTCGTCGCTTGCTGTTGGTTTGCGGGACTTGTGTTCATCTGCTGATGTTTTTTTTATTCTATCCTTACTGCCTGTCATGTCAGAGGTAGTGAGTTTTGGAGTGTCGACCCACCTGACTGTTTTTTTTTTTTTTTTTTTGCATCTTCAGCACCAAGGACAGCGCTTAAATGGCAGTGATTTACTGCTGTGAAGGTGTTCTCTTTCATAGCATTCGTTTCGTGTCTCACATTGGGGAACGCCTACAGCGTGACCTCATCAGAAGCTCCTATTGCACTCCGCCAGCCACCATTGGCTGGAGTCAAGCGCGTCAGTGTCAGAGAGGGTGGAGACCCTCCCCCTATAAATAGTCCTGACACTGCGCTTCCCGTCATTCTAAAACCTCTTCTCGCTACGAGCAGAAGTTCCGTACCTCCTCACTTGCGCTAGCTGTTTCACTGGGACCTAGCTTAACCGTCCACAGAACGAGCGAAAGACTCGGTCGCCGGGTGCTGGGTTCTCGGCCTGACACAGAAGCCGAGTGATACTGCTCAGACTAGCCTGTCTCCAAACAGTAGTCTGAGCCGCTGGCGAAAATAGCAATATTTTCAACGGCAGAAACAACCGAGTGGCAACACTCCCGAGTAGCAATACTCAGGGGCATTAGCTTTACCAGCTAACACTGAGGAAGAGTAGCAATACTCCCGCTATAAGCCCCTGGAAGTCGCAACACTTCCACCTTGCTCCCGCTACCCACTAGCCTAGCCAGGTTAGCGTTAGTTGGTGCAGCATAGCCCGCTTCACAGCTTTGCAGCTGCAGGTGAGCATGGCTAACGCCTTAGCCGCCACGGAAGCCGAGGCTAAACCAAAGGCGCAAGCCTGCCCCTGCGGTAATAAAATATCGAGCTGGGACACTCACCCGATGTGTGTCGTGTGTCTCGGCTTGAAACATGCCCAAGCCGCCTTTGAGTCCGCGGAAGAGTGCATCCACTGTGTTCGCCTCTCCCTCAAAGTGCTTCGTCGCCGCCTGGCTCGTTTAACGAATTTGTCCGGTGGCGACCCGGTAATGGCTTCCACCGCAGCAGGGCAAGAGCCGACGGATCTCATGGAGGTGGCCCCCGAAGCTGAGGCTGGACCCAGCTGGGGGGACCAGCTCGACTTTATAGATCCGCTGCCCATTGACGACTCCAACCTCACGGCAGGTCCGCTGGGTTACGTCGTTGAAGCGGCAGACAGCGGCTCTGACGGAGGATCGGATCTCCTCATGACAGATGAGGAAGATGATGATTCTCCACTGGCTCTGTCGGGCCGGGTTGCAAAACCCCAAACCACGATGACAGCTCCGGCAGGAGACGGGGATTCCACTTCCCCGGTGATGGACTTGGACCTGCAGGACGTGTGCAAACGCGCCGCGGTTAAGCTCCACATCCAGTGGCCTGAAACGCAGCCTGACGTGACGCGCTCCCGTTTTGATGGGAAAAGGTTGCCGAAGGTGAAAAGATCAGGCAAGCAGCTGCTGCCGATTTTTCCAGAGCTGCTGGATGAATTCACTGTCTCGTGGCGCGACAAGCCATACAGGGAGAAACACCCCGTGGCAGGCAGCTCCGTGCTCGACTGCGAGGGGATGGAGAATCACGGTCTCCGTAACATCCCTCCGGTGGAGCCCGTGGTGGCGGCTCATCTCCACCCGAAAACATCACTGTCCTCGCCGGGGTGCACACTCCCAAACAGTGCAGACCGCTTCCAGTCCAGCCTCACGGAGAAGGCGTACAGAGCGGCGGCACTGACAGCCCGGGCTGTTAACGCAACCTCCCTCCTGATGGCTTACCAAGCGGAGCTGGAGGAGGAGATAACAGCCGCGCCAGACCCGACACTGTGGGAGGAGATGTGCATCATCACCGACCACTGCCTCCACCTGCAGAAGGTGGCGATCCAGGCACAGGGCAGAGCGATGGGGCTGATGGTTCTGCAGGAGCGGGCGCGCTGGCTAAACCTCACCACCCTGACGACGAAGGAGAAGGAGGATCTCCTCGATACTCCTATTTCGCCGCAGGGTCTCTTCGGCTCGGCAGTAGCCTCCATGCAGAAGAGGTGTGAGGAGAAAAAGCGGGAGGATGAAGCCCTGAAGCTGTGTTTGCCGAGGAGGGCGCCGTCCTCCACGCCTCCAGCTCCCCGCCAATCCTATGCCAAGGCAGCGGCTCGGCCACCACCACCCGCTTTCAAGGTCCCCAGGGTGCCGAAGCCTCAGCCTGCACCCCAGGCCCCGCCGGGAGCGCAGCCTCCGAGAGGCCCGTGGCAGAGGAAGGCTTCCACACGGGAGGGATCTCAGCCTGATCAGCCTCCCTCCACCTCCACTCAGGTGGTGAGGAGGAAGAAGCGGCTGGCCTAGCCTCCCCAGAAGTCGGGAGCAATGTGGCCCGGCCCCCCTCTCCGGCCCCGCTCGCTCCGCCGGCAGCAGCGTTCACGAGCAGGTTCACAAAGCTCGGTTCCGTTTGGCGTCTGGATGTCGGGATGTTCGACCCGGCTCAGCGCCCCATAAAGAGGAGCAGAGACAGCGTCCAGCAGGTGGAATCCCCCAGCGGTCCACAAACACGTCTCACAAGCGCTTCTCAATGTTGTCCAACATTAAACATGTTTCAACTGTCGCATCCAGGCACGTTGCCGAGGGCGCAGTTACAAAAAATGAAAAACAAAACAAAAACTGTGTTGAAAAACAAAACCTGTCATGTCCCGGAGGGAGTGATTCCTCTCTCCGGCACAGACGAGCCTGTGGCGCAAGTCTCGGCTCGCGCATGCGCAGTACCGAACAAGCAGCTCCGCGCGGCGATGCCGCTAGAGGGCGCCGGTACTCCATGCATGACAGATTGGCCTGTCAGCCCGCTGTCACTGAAAATAGCAGGCTGGTCAGAGTGCACAGACTCGGAGTGGGTTATCAGGACACTGAGCAGGGGATACCGGCTCCAGTTTGCTGTAACACCTCCGCAATTCAGGGGAGTAATTCAGTCACAAGCTCACGGCGACGCCGCTCGTTTTCTGCAGGAAGAGATTTCTGCTCTGCTAGAAAAAAGAGCTATAAGAATTATTTCTCCCGAACACTGCCAGAGTGGGTTTTATTCAAGATATTTCCTGGTTCCCAAGAAGGGAGGTGGCGGCAAACGTGCAATTTTAGATCTCAGAGATCTAAACAGTCACCTCAGGAAATACAAATTCAGGATGTTAACGCACGCCTCCCTGCTGCGTTTTCTGCGACCGGGCGATTGGTTCACCTCAATCGACCTCAAGGACGCCTATTTTCACATCCCAATATACCCACCACACCTAAAATATCTTCGGTTCGCCTTTCAGGGGACAAGTTACGAATATCTAGTCCTCCCATTTGGTCTGTCATTGAGCCCGAGAGTGTTCGTGAAGTGTACGGAGGCGGCGGTGGGACCCTTGAGGGGGCGGGGTCTCCGCGTCGCAACGTACATCGACGACTGGCTCATTGCGGCATCCTCCCACCAGGAGGCAGCAGATCACACAAGGCAACTCACGGCACACCTGTTGAATCTAGGCTTCAATTTGAACCTGGAAAAGAGTGTTTTTCTTCCTTGTCAGAAAATCACTTTCATAGGCCTGTTAATAGACTCAGCTCAGGCCAGAGTGAGACTGACTGGAGAAAGGGTACAGGTGCTAAGAGACTGTTTATCCCTTTTTCAAAGGGGAAAATTTGTGTCTCTCAGGCTTTGCCAGCGTCTGTTGGGACTGATGGCCTCAGCCCTGGTGGTGGTGCCAATGGGACGCCTATATACGAGGGGGTACCCAAAAAAAACCGGAATTTGGTCAGAAGACAATAATAATAATGAGTTCCGACTTCTGGCCGTCAGATGTGCTGCAGGTAAGCCTCATGCACATCTGTGAGAAATTTGAGCTCCGAGAGTTACACTGACGCCTGTCAGGAGCTATTTATAGCAACAGAGTGCAGAGGCAGTCTGCGATTTTTTCCAAAATGGCGACATTGACGGGGAAGACAGAGCAGCGCGTAAACATTAAATTCTGCTTTCTGCTGGGAAAAAACAGCAGCAGAAACACTCACCTTGTTGCAGCAAGCCTACAAGGATGATGCTCTGGCGAAGAATCAGGTCCATGAGTGGTTCGGGTGGTTTAAAAAGGGCCAGATGTCCGCGCGTCAGGTGCGCTCAGCCGTAAAAACAATGCTGAGCTGCTTTTCCGCTGTCCAGGGTATCGTCCACAGCAAGTTTGTCCCTCCAGGTCAGACTGTAAACCAGGACTACTACATGGAAGTCCTCAGATGGCTCCGTGAGGAGGAAGCGGCCCGCGGAGTGGCGGAGTGGAGCCCGGTTGATCCACCACGACAGTGCGCCAGCGGACACGGCGCTGCGCGTCACGCAGTTTCTGGTGAAGAATAAGATGAATCTCCTCTCCCATCCGCCTGATTCGCCAGATGTAGCCTTGAGTGACTTTTTCTTGTTCCCCAAGTTGAAGAAAGAGCTGAAGGGACAGCGGTTTGCAGATGTGGAGGAGGTGACAGAAAAATCGCAGCCGGCAAAAAATGGCACTTTTACGCACGGGTCTGACGACGCATTGGTGAAGTGGGAGACACGGCTGGAGCGCTGCATGAATGCAGATGGGGATTATTTTGAAGGCGACGGTGGTGTTTTATTTTGAAATGTCATAAGTAAAAAGTTATAATCAAATTCCGGTTTTTTTTGGGTACACCCTCGTATGAAGGGAATGCAGCGTTGGGTGGCTTCTCACAAGCTGGACCCACGCCGTCATGGCGCACGCAGGGTGCGAGTCACTGTGGCATGCACAGCGGCCTTAGTCCCATGGAGAAGCACAAACTTCCTCACTCAGGGAGTGCCAATGGGAGTTATTACGTGCCGGAAAGTGGTCACGACAGACGCCTCCCTAGTGGGCTGGGGTGGCGTGTTCGAAGGGAGAGCGGTGAATGGGACATGGGCTCCTCACATGCGCTCATTCCACATAAATTATCTGGAGTTGATGGCTGTTCAACTGTCCCTGAAACACTTCCTTCCTCTCATGAGGGGACATCATGTGTTAGTCAGGACGGACAGCACCACGGTGGTGGCCTACATCAACAGACAGGGCGGCCTGAGGTCGTTGCAGTTACACATGCTGGCACACAGACTGATTGTCTGGAGCAGCAGACACTTCCTGTCCGTGAAAGCTACTCATGTGCCGGGGATTCTGAACTGTGGAGCAGATCTCCTGTCCAGGGGAAACCCCCTTTATGCAGAATGAAGGCTTCACCCAGATGTGGTGAGCCTGATTTGGGAGCGTTACGGGCGACCATCAGTGGATCTCTTTGCAACGTCAGAGAACACTCACTGTCCCCTGTTTTTCTCGCTTCACGACCAGAATGCACCTCTGGGGGTGGACGCACTGGCTCACCAGTGGCCTCACACTCTCCTGTATGCATTCCCCCCGATACCTCTGATTTCTCCTACCCTAGTCAGAGTGAAGGAGGAGGGCTTTACGATGATTCTCATAGCGCCTTACTGGCCAGCAAAGCACTGGCTGGCGGAGATAACTCAGCTCCTGTATCAGGAGCCTTGGCCCCTGCCAACCCGGAGGGACCTGTTGTCTCAGGGGCGCGGAGAAATATTTCATCCTCACCCGGACAGGCTGGCTCTGTGGGCTTGGCCTGTGAGTGGTTTAATCTGAGGACTGTGGGCCTTCCCCTGAATGTGATTGAGACCATTCAGAGTGCTAGGGCCCCGTCAACGAGGACCCTTTATGGGAAAAAGTGGTCGGTTTTTGAAAAATGGTGCTCAGACTCGCATCAGGTTCCCTTCCAGTGTTCTGTGACTGGGATCTTGTCTTTCTTACAAGACATGGTGGATAAAGGAAGAGCTTTCTCCACCATAAAGGTCTATCTGGCAGCAATTTTGGCTTGTCATATTGGCTTCGAGGGGAAGACAGTAGGTCAGCATCCTTTGATCTGCCGTTTTATGAGGGGCGCACGCCGTAAACTTCCGGTGTGCAGATCTCTGGCACCATCCTGGGACCTCCCCTTGGTGCTTGATGCCCTCTCAGACTCACCTTTTGAACCCCTGGAACAGGTGGATTTGAAATTCGTGGCCTTGAAGACGGCTTTACTGCTGTGTCTTGCTTCGGCTAAACGAGTGGGTGAGATTCAGGCTCTGTCGGTACACAAAGCGTGCACGAAGTTCTCCTCAGGGAATGCAAGAGTGACTTTACAGCCCAACCCAGCATTCATGCCTAAGGTGTTGGGATCATGTTCTCCGATTGACCTCTTGTCCTTCAACCCACCGCCATTCTCCTCCGATGAGCAGAAGCGGCTACATATGTTGTGCCCGGTGCGAGCCTTAAGGGTCTACATAGACAGGACGAAAAGCTGTCGGAAGAGTGACCAGCTTTTTGTGTCTTGGGCTAAGAGCCGACTGGGGAGGCCGGTCTCGAAGCAACGGCTTTCTCATTGGATTGTGGGGGCTATTGCCTTGGCTTATAATGCCAAGGGACTGCAGCCTCCCGAGGGCCTGCGTGCGCATTCTACCAGAGGTCTCACGACTTCATGGGCACTTTTCAGAGGGGTCTCCGTTGAGGAGATCTGCGCTGCTGCGAGCTGGGCTTCCTCACATACTTTCGCCAGATTTTACAGGCTTGATGTGACGGCTCCGACATTGGCGCATTCAGTGCTTAATTTGGCGCAGCCCCAGTGATGTTGGATTCGGGGTGCTCATTGCCTCGTAACATCTGCACAGCAATCCGGGAGTCAGGATTTTCCCAATGTGAGACACGAAACGAATGCTATGAAAGAGAACTTTAGGTTACTTACGTAACCCCGGTTCTCTGAGTAGCATGAGTGAGTGTCTCACCAGACCACCCTCCTTGCTCTTCGTAGCGAGAAGAGGTGTGTGTCTTTAGAATGACGGGAAGCGCAGTGTCAGGACTATTTATAGGGGGAGGGTCTCCACCCTCCCTGACACTGACGCGCTTGACTCCAGACAATGGTGGCTGGCGGAGTGCAATAGGAGCTTCTGATGAGGTCACGCTGTAGGCGTTCCCCAATGTGAGACACTCACTCATGCTACTCAGAGAACCGGGGTTACGTAAGTAACCTAAAGTTTTCTTTCTGGTCTGTACTTGTCATATGGTGAATTGCTGCCAACCTCCTTATGGAGAAAAAATGTAATAAAATGTGAATTTGTTAGAACTTCTTAATGTTTATTTGTGTCTATTATATGGCTTCCAGCCAGTAGCCTGAGTAGCGATGCGCTATACAACAGGGGAAAAAATACAATGAAGTCACTCCTTCATTCATTCAGCTGCCAGCCCCCTCTACTAACACCTTCCTGGGCGCCTGAACAGGGGGCAGAAGAACCCAGACCCAGGGCCACCACCCACAGGGCACCACACTCTCCCCTCACATACATACCTATCCAATCACCCACACATATACACACATATACACACCTACATGCAAATTCACACACACGCGCACACACACCTCAGTCATACCGGCCACAAACCCCTGGCCTCTAACCCCCACAATCAGAAACTAACTTCAGCTTCGTCACACACACTGAACACTGAGCTTTGTCTACTAAAACTTGAGTTTTTGACTCTTGTCAGGAGGGAAAAAAAAAACATGAACAGTTCTCTCATGGATTCCTCCAAACTCAGTGTTCCACCAAATATTGAAATGAGAGCTGCTTCATTTACAAACTGAGGAGGTCATCAAATCTAAAGTTCACTTTGGATGCTGGAATCCTTCTAAATTGCACTTTTGGTTGATTTTATTTTAAGTTTGTGGATAAATACTGCAGCTGAAGAAATATTTTTTCCTACAGCACAGTATTGGCTGTGATCGGTTCAGAGGAGTGTCAGTGTGACGGTGTTGATTGGTTTGGGTCATTCAGGGGTGATGGCGGGTCCCACAAACAGCTGCCTGCTGTTCTCTCTCGGTGGTGCTCACACAACTTCATCAAGACAACACTTTGGACATAGTATTTATTTCAGTCTTAAAAGTTTATAACAACTTCTGGATAACATAACATGAAAACAAAAGAAAAAAAACAAAATTAATACACAATTTTAATCGCACCCCAGGTTGACGAAATTAGAATTCATAAAAGCAGTTTTGAAAACAAAAACAAAACAATAAAGTCACAGGAAATGACCCCCCCGCCCCATGAAAAGAGCTCTGGTAGACTTACAGTACATCGGGTGTGTGTACGCCTGAAGTCAGAAACATCTGATTTAAATGTACAGACACTGAAACCTTGAACCGGTTCTGGATACAAATTCAAGCGAGTGAACGTGGATTTAAAAGATTTTGGTGCAAAAAAAAAAAACCCTCCCACCCCAATAAAAAAGGACCTTTTTCGACAGCAAAGCCCAGCACCTTGTAACGTTTTAAAACACACACATACTAAACAAATGCTGTGGTTTTATAATCAAGTAGCCAAGATTGAATTCCAATCCTTTTTTTCTGCACAGGTATTTGTGACATTCCCCAAATCATTAGACTACATAACAGCAAATACCCTTTACTTTAGTTCGACATTCATTAATTCTACAAATTGAATACAAAAGGTTGAAGCAACTGTCATACAAGACGGTGGTGTTTTCGGGAAAAAAAAATGGCTCCGTCTGTGCTCAGTAGTTGTCTTTATTTTTCAGTAAAAAGCCCCCACAGCCAAATAAAGTCCATATACCTTTTAATCCTCTTTTTTCAAATATATATTTATTATATATATAAAATACTGTTTCATTCATAAATGCCTTACTTTGTACAATATCTGAGTTGGTGTGTGTGTGTGAGTGAGCAGTGAAGCGAGTGAGTGTGTGATGTGTGTGTTTGTGTGTGAGAAACCTGGACTCTTAACAAACAGCTGGTACTGATTCAAGGCCTAATACGCTAAAAAAAAAAAAAAAAAAGTGTTTTACACAATATACACATTTTATTACTTACAAAAAAAAAGGAAGAGAAAGAAGGGAGTAAGCTGACGGTAAGCAGGCGCGCTACAGCAGGGTTAGTACCACCGAATGTAACGTGAAGCGAAAACATAACGAGAAGTGTGTGAATGAAGAGGTCAAAGAAAAAAGGAAACAAAAAATCAAGGCAGTCAGCCTCACTAAGGAAAGCTCATCGTCAGTGCATCTCTCATCTGGATGTTCCGAAGTCAAAGTGCCGATTTGGTAACTGTGGAGAACCATCCACTCCTCATCTACAAGGCTAACAAGAGAAGAAGAAGAAGAAGAAAGCAACCCGATAACAGACAAACAAAAAAAGAAGTACAGGTTCACATTTTGTTGTGTCAAAAAGTGATGAAGAAACGCAGAAAGGAGGGGAGAAAGGGGAAAAGAACGGAGAAATGCACTTTTGTTGTCACACATCCATCATGGCACCATTTAGTGGGTATTTTTCTGCTTTCATTTTGAGGTACTTCTTAAGAAAAACAAAGACTACAAATGTAAGATTTCAGTTGTTTTTTTTTTTGTTCTTTTGTCTTTTTTTTAAGCTGTGTTGCACAGTAGCACCATTGTTTTAGTCGTAGTTTGTATCGATTCTGGAAGACAACGCACCATTGGAATTGTCGCCGTGGCAACGTTCACGAGTGACAGCTGTGTGCCCCCCCCAGTCGGTCGCCCCGCCCCCCCACCCCATCCAACGGCACCCTGTGTCGGGCGTCGTCGCCCTCGGCAACAGTGGGCTTGCTCGCTGCCGTGCGACGTTACGTGCGCTTCATGCAGACCACACAGCGGCTGACACGCGCCCGGAGGTTACCCGCCTTGAAGGTCTCCGACTGTGGCTTCCTGTGGAGTGCTGGTTGTGTCTTCAGTTATTTCATGTAGTGTCTAATGAATGATCTGAGGTGAACATGTTTTGACATGTGAACATGTCAAAACTGTAATAAAGATGCCGACCTGCATGCAGTACTTGTCCTCACCATTGAAGCGTGGGGGCGCTATGCCTTAAGCATCACTTACAGTTTTTCACAATTGCTAAAACACATTTCTTGAAACCTCCATCCATTTTCTCAAAACCTTGAACACAAATCCAAAAATCCACACTCCATTCACAAAACATCAGACATTTCTGTCAAAATCAAACTATCACCTCACAACCAGTTCTCCTGTGTTCAAAACCACACTATGCGTTCAGATCTCACACACATCAAGTAAAAACATGTTCACCTCAGATCATTCATTCGACACTACATGAAATAACTGAAGACACAACCAGCACTCCACACTCTTAAAGCTGCTGGGTTATTTTCCCAACACATTTTCTGGGTAACCCTAGATTTTGTGCAGATTGGGTCACTTTTACCCAAAATGAGGTGAATTGTGTCGACCCAGCAGAGTGAGTTGATGATTTTGTGGCTGAAGGGAAAAGAGGAATCACCATTTTGAACACTCCTACAACTCCTTCTCCTTCTTGCATCTGGAGACTTCTGGCAACATCGCAACAGAAAACTGGAGTCCTGTGTTCTCACTGAGGATTATTGAAATGGCAAAGAAGGAAAAGACATGACATCCCTCTCACTGTAGACATGTGGGGCTGTGGCTCAGTTGGTAGAGTGGTTGTCTAGCAGTTGCTAGTTCAAATCTTTTCCTCTACATGTCAAACAGCTGGCTTCCAGTGGAGGGTTTGACATCCTTGCATGGCAGAGGGCACTTGTTTCTGAATTCTAAGGGATTACATCTTTAAAGTAACCTTCCCAGACCTGCTGGTAAATCTTGACCCAGCATCAGAGTAAACTCTTCAGCCCAAACGGCTGGGTAGAAATAATCCAGCATTGGCTTGGTCCCTTTTGGACCCAGCGCTGGGTCAGCAGTTTCACCCAATGTGGGTTATTTTTACAGTAACCCAGCAGTTTTAAGAGTGTGTAGTCCACACAAAATGTTTGTTTTACGTATTGCAAATGCATTCAGCAAAAAAAAAAAAAAAAAAAAGCATCGAAGTCAAAGTGATATTTAAATTCACTGTCATTACAAAAAATAAATACAAAACAAACAAAATAAAAGCACACTACTGCATGGTCACGGTCATGGAGATTCAGTCTCCAGCATCTTGTCTTTGTGCACACTTGGTCTGATCACATCATTAGCAGTGTTGGGACTAACGCGTTATTGCGTTATTAGTTACTACCAAAAAAGTAACTTTGGCAGTAACTAATAATCAAACGAATTATTTTTAAAATTCAATAACTCAGTTATAGTTACTAAACGATCCGTTTATTAGTTTATTTTACGTTATTTTACTATCTCGGCTGAGCCTTGTTTACTTCCTGGGGGGGGGGGGGGGGGGGGGGGGGGGGCCCAGGGGGAAGAGCCATGACACGCGTGCGCTGCGTTGTGTGGGCGTGTTTGAAGAACATCATGGCGGAACCCAAGGCAAGTTTCTTATCGTGGAAGTACGCTCACTACTTCTCCTTCGTTGAGCAGAAGGAAAGAAATGTTTATGTTAGATGCAACTTGTGTCTCGGAACTAAGACCCTCTCTGCAGCAGCAAACAGCAACTCTAATCTGTTGAAGCATCTAGGCACGCAGCATGCGACGACGAAACTTGTTGCTAAAGCTAGCGGGTCAGACACCGGCACTGATGACACCTCACCCCGTGCACCGAAGCAACAGCGCCTGAGCTCTTTTCTGCGAGGGAGTGCTACTGCCATCCAGGCTAAAGTGAATCAAGTCATCGCAGGCTACATTGTGGAAGACATGCAGCCCATTTCTACAGTGGAGTCGCCCGCTTTCAGGCGGATAATTGATTTGATACCTGGCGCCACCCGGCAAATGGGACGGAAAACCTTTTCCAATTACTTGGAGAGTGAATACACAAAAATGGAAAGCGAGCTAAAGCAAACTTTTGAGGGCTTAAGCTACATCTCGACCACCGCAGACATCTGGACCGGCCACAACAGGAGTTTCATGGGAGTAACAGCTCACTGGATAAACCCCGCTACTTTACAGCGCCAGAAAGCTGCGTTGGCCTGTAAAAGGTTGAAGGGTAGGCACACGTACGATGTAATCGCAAGTGAGATTGATCAGATTCACTCTTTGTATAGAGTGTCTACAAAAGTTACCACCACAGTCACAGATAACGGCTCCAACTTTGTGAAAGCCTTCCGCGTTTATCAACAGGAGCAGCGAAATGACTCTGATGATGATGATGATCATGATGACGAAGAAATCATCTTCACTGATGTTGCAGAGATTCTGGACAACCCCACAGAGACAGAGGAAGGCATTGTTTTACCTCCGCACCAGCGTTGTGCATCCCACACGTTAAACTTAATATCATGCAATGACATAGACAAGTGGCTCCTTGCAAATCCTGGGACTAAGGCAGTGTACAGATCTTCTACAGCTAAATGTATGGCAATCTGGAATAAGACAAGCAGGTCCACAGTGGCTTCAGAGGTGGTGGATGATGTACTTTCCAAAAAGCTCAATGTCCCTTGCTCGACTAGGTGGAACTCATTTTATGATGCTGTGTCCAGAATTGTCGAAATCCCTGCAACTGACTTGAGTGCCATCACTCATAGTTTACAGCTAAAATGTCTTAGCGACAAGGAACTTCATTTTCTGAAGGAGTATTGTGCCACAATGAAGCCACTCACTGTTGTTCTGGACATCCTGCAAGGAGAGGACAGCTGTCACTATGGCACCCTCCTGCCCGCTCTGGAGACATTGATGTCAAAGACTTTGGAGGTGAAAGACAGTTTGACTGTGGCAACTGGCCTTCCTGAAGCTGTAGTTGAGGTAAGAGTCGTCATACACTTTTTTTTTTACACTTTATTTTAAATGAATAACTTCAATTTATTTTAACATTTCCATGGATCTCACTTATCCCTCATTGTGTGTGTGTGTGTGTGTGTGTGTGTGTGTGTGTGTTTGTTTGTTTGTGTTTACAGGCCATCAAAGTGCGGTTTGCATGCGTTTTGGAAAGCAAGGATGCAATGCTTGCGGCCGCCACTCTTCCCAAGTTTAAGCTGCGGTGGGTGAAGGAGCAGTGGAAGAAAGAGATGATCAAGGGAATGCTGGTAGCAGAGTGTCACAAGATCACACCTGGCCCTGAGCAACAATCTGCCAGCTTGGCTCGAGAAACTCCACCAGACTCAGGCTCCACCAAGGACAAAGAGAATTCTTTCTTTTCCTTTGAGGACGATGATGATAGCTTTACTATCGTGGACACCGAGGTAATCCTTTTTTTTTTTTTTTTCATCAAATTTGCGTTGCTAAATATTGCTGAAATACAATACATGTTCAGTGGCAATAGAGAACAATTTGTTTTTTGGTTTTTATATTTCCTCCCTCAAACCCCAAACCACCCTCCCTGTCCAGGTTCTACATTACTTGCAAACAGCCGACACCAGCATGGAGATTCTCAACCAGTTCCCCAAAATAAAGGAAATTTGTCTGAGGAAGAATGCAGCTCTCCCGTCCAGTGCACCTGTTGAGAGGCTCTTCAGCCTGGGGAGTCTGGTGCTGTCTCCAAAGAGGAACAGGCTTTCAGACAAAAGGTTTGAGAAGCTGTTGCTCATGAGGTACAACCACTGGTTCGTCAAAGAAGAATAAGGACTGTAAGAATAACGACAATAAGGACTTTTTGTTTTGTTTACACTGATGTTAAAATTATTATCCATGTGAGCTTTTTTGCACTTTATTTTGTTTAAGAATGCACTAAGAATAAGAATTTATTTTGTTACTTTTAAAGAATTTATATGATGGAACAATTGTTATGGTGCTGCTAACCTGAAGAATCCTATTTCAAAACTGCTTGAGGAAAGAACATTTTTTTCATTTTATTAGGCTATCTTGTGTGTGTTCCTTGTGTGAAGCCATTTTAGGTTGTGTTATTCTAAATCATTCATGGGCAGCTGGTGGGTTGATATTGGAAGATTGATTTGTTTACGCAATTCCAAAACAGTGGCCCCCACCATCAAAGTTACCATCCCTGTTCCAACTGGTAACTAATGTTGTTTGTTACAGTATAATCACAGCTATTTTTCTCTAGCTATTGTGGCATGCTATACCCTACTCTGACCTGTAGGTGTCAACGCTGACCTGACTGCAGAGGTCAACTGAGCTGTAGGGGAGCAAGTTTTCAGACAGGCACTTTGTCATTTTTTTTTTTTTTTCAGTTTTTTTGGTTTGTTCTGGCCAGAAATAAATCTGCACTTTGAAACATCTTGGTGTTTGTGTTTGTATAAATATAGACAATATTGCTCAGCAGAGTTCAGTTCAGTGATGAAAATGGATGTCAGATGGAGTGCAGAGCTTGCAATGTTGACAGTTTTGAACTTGTTATTAAATAGTTACTTTTCATAGTAACGTTTTACTTTTTGTTTTTAATAACTGAGTTAGTAACTGAGTTGCTTTTGAATTGCAGTAACTAGTAACTATAACTAGTTACTGTTTTCCAGTAACTAGCACAACACTGATCATTAGAAACGTGTGTGTTCAATTTTGAGTTGTTGTGTGTAAAAGATGACAGTTGTGTTGGAGTTGTGTTCACATTTTGCTGCCAGTGATTACAATTTTGCGAAAATGTTGTGAAATGTGTTTAGTGACTGAGAATATGTCTGAGGTTTTGTAAAATAGAGCAGATGGGTTTTGCAAATTGAGCATAGGACCTGAACAGTGTTTAAGTTTTAGCCGAAAGAGTGTTTGATTTGAATAATGAGTTTAGGCCACTGAGAGTTTGGTTCAGGCATTGGAGTTTAGTGTTTTAGCAATTGTGAAAAACTGTAAAGCAGACATATTCCCTCCAAGGCACGCGCACCCCCCCAATAAGTGAGCCCCCCCGACAGCCGCGGTATAGTTCGCACACAGACCTGCTCTCTCCGTCCTCCAGCTTTTCTCTGAGTTTCTTCAGACGGAGTTGCAGCCTGTTTGCTTCACAGACTCACTTTTCAAAGTTAGCGTCTGTCATGTTCGTTTGCTGTGGCGCTCTGGCGCATGCGCATGCATGCGCGACGTGCGCATACACGCAACGCGGTCACAAAATCTGTCCTGTGCGCGGACGTCCGTGGACAGAAATTCCTGACATTACATCCCAGGGACCAATGCGTCACGCGGACATGTGAAGCACGGACGAAGCTGCTAGCAGTAGCAATCATGGCTGCAGGTGTAGCTGCACATGCTAGCGGCAGAACGTAAACACATGCACCATCCGGCCCGTGAGCCGGGGAAAAAAAAAAAAAACTTTCGCCCATGAACTCACCCGCGCACAGTCCTGTACCGAACCGAACGGCCCGTACCGAAACGGTTCAATACAAATACATGTATTGTTACACCCCAACCAGTAGCCCATTGCCGCGGACAACCCGCTCACGCAGACCGCGCTGGTGAGAAAGGGACACCAGAACACGCCGCTCCAGCACCCGCGCCCGCGCAGTGACCGCGTATGTGTGACTGAGGCCTCAGAACTGAACGCATAGTGTGGTTTTGAACACAGGAGAATTAGTAGTTACTGGATGTAACTCCAGTTCTACGAGTAAGTGCGTGCCCGCCTACGGGCTTCGCTAGTGGCACACCTCCAATCTCTGTTCAATCCACTGAGACTATACAAAGCTCGACGCACCAATCCCCCGCACGCGATGGCGCAGCGCCACGCCCCACACCGAGGGTACATAACCTCGGATGGCGCTAAGCAAACCCTTCTTCTGACGTAGCAAAAACAAGGGAAGCAGACAGCTGGGCCAGCAGGTAGGCGGGCACGCACTTACTCGTAGAACTGGAGTTACATGGAGGGGGACCGGCTGCCTGAAGGGATGAAGATCAGTGAGTTTGTTGATGAGAGCAATGCTCTGAGTGAGCTGGTGAGGAAGTGTGGAGGGCGCTGCCACGTCTTTGATAACAAATACTGGAAGCAAACCCAGCAGGATGAGTACAGAAGCAACCAGTTCCAGGTGGCAGAGCTGCTCAAGAGCATCGACCAGATTGTGAACATGCTCAGTGGCAGTTACTACACCAATAACAGGCTTCAGGAGGTGGAGAGTGAAATCCAAAGAGATTAAAACCAGAAAAGAGAGTCTTCAGAAAACATGGTGGAGGAAGAGATCAGAGAGCAGGTTAAAAGCAGGTTCTTTAAAGCTGGGGTTGGCGATCTTGGAAAACTAGCGTTAGCATGTAGCATCTCCCCAAGGCTCCGCCTGGCTAGCCCCGCCCAGCTCCCACCCCATTGGAGGAGCTCCCGTTGGGAGCGGAGACGTGGAGACGTTCGCGGCGCGTGCGGTGCGCGCGGCACTTCCGCGTCCAGTGCGCTCATGTCCTCAACGCTTCGTTTCTTCGTTTTTCTTTATTTGCACAACGCCGAGGTATGGCGCACTGAACTCTGAGTAAACCTCCAAACATTCGTCTCCGCCGTTCTGCAACGATGCTCCGTCCTTCTACGCGCGCACTGAATCAGAGTCAGTGCACGCGTACATGTACGCGCAGGGGGCAGGTCAAACGGCGAAGGGATTTGATTGGTTTAAAAAAAAAGTGTCCCCTCAAGACTATTGGTTGCTGTTTGTCCCGTTGTACTCCTGCTGTAGATAGCGGATATTTTCCAAAGTACTTTAAAAACACGCCATGAATTGCTTCCCATCGGGTCATAAAGATCATTTTAACCAGTATTTAAAAAAATGTATCTCATTCAAGTCGCCAACCCTAGCTTTAAGAGGTGGCAGGAACGTCACAAACGCTTATCTTTTATGCGCAGATGGGTGATGCGCCTTATCGTACCGGGATTACTTCCAATTGTCGTTCTTGTGATCGTTTCAAAACTGATAAAGTCTCGATATTGAAGAACATATGATCCACACAATGATCACTGAAGAAGTAATGAAAAAGAAAACGTGGATAAACCTTCTAGATTGTAAATTTTTTTCAGTGAGATCAATATCTGTTAACTAATGAACATTTTAATTTGGTCTGTGTGTTTGCTGTTGTCGGTCTGAAATGATCAGAAATCACACTTCAGTCCATAATACTGTAAAAATTACAATAAAATGTCTCATAACTTCAGTGATGATTAGGGCTGCACGATTTTGACAAAAAACCTAATTGCGATTTTTCTGACCAATAATGCGATTGCGATTCGATTTGTGATTTTCACATTTTATTCTTTCAAATGCAGAAAACAGCTGAAATTATGGTTGAAAAAAATTCTTGTTACTTTTACTTGGTCTTGCTCAAGTTGACACATAAAATAACCTAATGTAAACTAAATTGACAAAGCTTCTTGCAGCGGCAGCCGAGGCGCCACCATGCCTGTCTGCATCACGTTTGAAAAAAAAAAAGTGCGTTATTTTAATTAAATAACAAAATAATCAAAACCCAATGCTGTTGAAATTGTAATTCAATACTGGTCTTGCTTGCATGGTTCACAGAAAATTACTTAGACAACAGTTTTCAACGTGAAATAAATGGAAATTGAAAACCAGAACTGCAAATAGGCACCACTGTGAAACCAACTTCAACTCGCAAAAAAAAAAAAAGAACTTGCCAGCCTCTGAAGATAAAGGGTAAAAAAAATGAATCTTTATTGCTGTAATATTCTTAGATCACACTCAGTTTAGTAATCCTACTCTGGGTCGTCTTCCCTCACATTCTCGGGCTTGCGCTGCATGTTTTCATGGAGAGAGATGAGCGGATCACATGCTGGATGAAGGCTGCGCACTGTCGGGTGATCGGGTGTGAAAGAGAATAACCTACGACTTGTTTCGACGTTTCTGTAATGTGTAGAGGTGAGTCTTCAGGTTGTGGTTGGAACATCCAAACGCACAACATGATTTTTCGCAAACATGGATACAACGCAAACGCTACGGCAATGTGATGATTGTTTTCACTGAGGATGGTGCGTTGCACTAGAAATGCCCGGTTGTTCGGAAAGTTCTATAGCACTTATAATTCATTCTTTGGTTCACATGTGGTTATTTGATTTCTTTCATATGGATGTCTGCGACAGACTGGCGACCTGACCAGGGTGTACCCTGCCCTCGCCCGCAGCAGCTGGGATCGGCTCCAGCCGCCCACGACCCTGAGAAGGACAAGCGTGTAGAAAATGGATGGATGGATGGACGGATGTTTTAAGTTATTATTGTCAGTTTTCTGTTTTCTTTTTCAGTTCTGACAGCATTGTTAAGGGTTAAGGCTGTTAAAGTAAAGCAGCTTGTTCAAGTATGTGCAAGACTGGTCCAGCAATAAATGCTCATCTAAAACCCAAGAACTTTTCTTAGGCTTGATTTGAACTCAAGGGGAGTAACATTCTATGACAAAAGAAAATGTCAGAAGTTTGAAATCCTTCGATGTCAGCTTTTCCTGTCATTGTGAAGCAGAATTCACCAAGCGTTGGATTGTTCACCCACTAATAGGGAGCATGAGCTGGGATTAGACCGTCATGAGACAGGTTAGTTTTAGGCTGAATCCCATTTCACCCCTTAGCCCTTCGCCTTGGCCCTTCCCCTTAGCCCTCCGCCTATGAAACGGAGTGCTAAGGGGTAGGGGAGAAAGTCAACCCCTCCAAATTGGGACACCCCTCCGACAATCGCGTACGTCATCAGTAGTC
Source organism: Salarias fasciatus (assembly GCF_902148845.1). Taxonomy (NCBI): domain Eukaryota; kingdom Metazoa; phylum Chordata; class Actinopteri; order Blenniiformes; family Blenniidae; genus Salarias; species Salarias fasciatus. The sequence continues at coordinate 333,035 of NW_021941379.1, read as the reverse complement.
GCCGCTGCCGATGACGTAGGCAGATGCGACAATTATCTGCCGAAGAAGAATGTTTTTCTTACATTTTAAAACTTTATTAATTGACAAAATACTGACATTTATGAACGTCTTTCGTTGCGGACGCCGCCATCTTGCCGATCTTGGAAGGCTTTCTGAGAAATCTGTCATCCAGTGGCGATGGTGGCGAGGGGCGCTTGTTTTGTTCGCCTGGACCGTGGGGTTAGTTCACTTCCGCATTGGCGGGGGCGCTCGTTTCCCACCCGCGCATTCCAAGCAGGCCGTGTTGAAGAAACCAGTTTATTGAAAATAATCGTCTATCTGTTGTGTTTGGAATGCGCCTGGAATGCGCGGGTGTGGAAACGATCACTCCAGTCAATGCGGAAGTGAATTAACCCCGCCCTCCAGGCATGATCTAGGCTGAAAGAACAAGTGCCCCTCGCCATCGGCCGATACCCCTCCGTTTGGAGTGTGCCTCTCGAGAATCTCCTTTTGGAGGGGTGACTGGCCCTCTTTCTTGGCCCTACCCCTCCGTCATAATGACAATTGGGACACTCCTACCCCTCCACGTGAACGCGCAAAACGAGGGGTAGGGCCAAGGGGAAGGGCTAAGGGGTGAAATGGGATTCAGCCTTCCCCTCCTGATGATGTGTTGTTGCAATAGTAATCCTGATTCCTATTCTCAGTAATGCTGGGCATGAGGATTTCAACATTCAGCAGATTTTAAATGGTTTCCATCCAGGACTGCAGCATACGTCATGTCCTGTTTTACATTATAAGATAATCTATATTACAGCAATGTGTATAACTGTTTATCAATGTGTGCTTGCTTGATCTGACTGCAAGAACAAGATTAAAAAAAAAAAAAACTCATAACAAGAAGACGAGTAAAAAAGCTCCAAGTCAGAATGTCTTCTGGACCTGAATTCATGTAGGTCACACACTGGAAAATGGACATACTGTTAAAAAGGGCAGGTGGGGAGAGCGGTTGTCCCAGGTTGTGAGTTTGATTCCTGTCTTCCCCTGTCTGCATGTCGAAGTGTCCTTGGGCAAGACACTGAACCCTGACTTGCCCCAGTGGATGAACTGAGTGCTTTGCATGTCAGCTGCCTTTGCTGGTGTGTGAATGTGTGTGTTGTATGTCACTTTGGACAAAAGCGTCTGCTACTTAAAATTGTAGTTTGTTCTTATGTGTGTAGTCCTCACACCCCCTTGTTTAATTTTGATCAGACATATTTTCGGCCACCCAGCCGACCCAGTTACGTTTCGGATGAAAGCGGGATATGTTCAAGTTTCTCCCTGAAGTTGTATAATGATGTGTGAGTGCATTAGCAAATCCGTCCATATCTGTGAAGGTATATGTGTGATTGTATATTATTTCTATGAGGGGGGACCGGAAAGAAACCGGACTGCGTTTATAAAATTACAACAAGAATGATTTCAGACTTTTGGCCGTTATATGTCGCTATAACATAGCCTTGAGGATAACTGTGAAAAATTTCACCTCACGAAGACACACAGGCAGCTCACACGCAGTGTTTGTTATTACAGTCCTGCCCCCTCCTTCGAAAAATGCGAAAATGGTCCCACGCCTCTTAACCACGGAGCAGAAACAGGCTGGCGTGGACATGTGCCAAGAGCTGAAAAGGCAGCTGGAGGACGATGGAGGCTGTTTGGGAAGGTCATCACTGCTGCAGCGGCTCCGGGAGGCGGTCGGGCTGAAGCGGCCGGCGCTGTGGGAGAGTGGGAAGTGTTTTACCACAGGGCTCTGCGCGTAAAACAGTTCCTGATGAAAAACGGCATGGCCCTGCTGCTCCATCCGCCGAATCCCCTCGATTTAGCACCGTGCAACTTCTGTCTCGGAGAGAGGGGCGGAGATTTGATGGCGTGGAAGAGGTGCAAAAAAAATCGAAGGACGCTCCTAAAGGGACCATTACGCAGCAGCATGCTGACTGTATTGAGCAATGGAAATCCCAGCTGCAGCGCTGTATGCAAGCCGAAGGAGAGTACTTTGAAGGTGACAGTTTTGATTAAATGTGAAAATAAAAGTTATAACCACAGTCCGGTTTCTTTCCGGTTCCCCCTCGTATGTTGTTATTTATTTTTATTTAACCTTTATTTAACCAGGTAAGTCCCATTGAGATTAAAAACCTTTTTTTCAAGGGAGTCCTGGGGGTCACAAAGACAGAGGTTCTTGCTAGCAGAAGTAGTTAACTTCAAGCATGTTGCGAACTCAGTTAATTAACATTACACAAACGGGGCAGCTATATGTGAAACTGTTAGTGATTTCTTTTGTATCTTTGTATCTGTGTTTTCAGAGACAGCGTTCATCTTAATTAAGTAAACAACTGAAAGACAAAACGGCCTGGTTATTGCTTGAGAGGACGAGGACTAACCAGACATCCTGCAGCGGATATCACCACATGAACCAGTAATTCGAGCACATTTTTCACATGGTCCTTTGAGCCGGCTTGATGAATACTGCGGACAAAAATGTCCAATCAAGAAGAAGAAGAAACCAGGCCTAAACACTCAACTCAACCCCCATCGTACTTCAAGGAGTATGAGGTGAGCTTGAAGCCACACAAGGGAGAAGCAGAAATGTCTGAAGAAACCGAGACTTCTGCAGAAGTAGAGTCAGAAAATGTGGACTCTTCTGAAGACTCTTCATCAGAAGAAACAATTGGTTCTTTTAATTTGAATGCAGAATCAGCAAAAATATCAAATGAGCCGGAGAGAACACAGCCTCGAGGAAGGGTCAGTTGGTCATCAACGCTGTGAGTCTCCAGGTCCACAACATCGACCTCGTGAGTCCCAGAGTCCACACCATCAACAGCGTGAGTCTCGAGGTGCACAGCATCGATGCCGTGAGTCTCCAGGCCCACGTCATCGACGCCATCAGTCCCAGAGCCCATGCCATCGACGTTTTGAGTCTCCAGGTCCACAACATCAGTGCTGTGAGTCTCTGAGTCCACACCAGTGTCACTGTCATTCTCACCAGCAGCGAAATGGGAGACACTGCTATTCTCCTGATCAATGTTGTCAACCAGGTGAACACAGGAGACCTATGTCCTCCCACTCACCAGACAGATAGGCAAGTTACAATCAACAACATGATAGACATGCCAGCAGATATGAATCCCCCAGATAGAGTTCACATCAGCGCATGCTCTCGCCATTCCGCTGTGAACAGACATATCGAGGTTCAACTCCAACTATTCCCTGTTTCGTGAGTGAGGGTCCACGAGAATTCACTCGTCTCAAGGTTGCTCTTGATAACCTTCTACCATGAGATTCTATTCAACAGTTTAAATACTAGATTCTACTGGATCATCTCAAGCTGTAGGAGGCTTTCCTGATTGCTGATTCATACTGCAACAGGCAGTACGCTCCAGTGCTAACTGGTGAGGCTGTCCATGTTGTTCATTGAGAGCGTGATACTCTTACAGTGATACTATGGACACTCTTTTGAGTGCATTTTAACATGCTCGTGGTACAGCCTTAACTTAGGGTTTCCCACACTGACTTGGAGGCCCAACTCCCAGGTATGTATAAAATAAACATATATATTAAAAAAAATTACAAAAACATATAATAAGATATTCTGTTTTCATCCCAGCTGTTATCACCACTATTGTACATATGAAAAATAAATCAGAATCAGAATCATCTTTATTGTCAATGCAACAAGTTACCGAAGTTACAAGTACAACGAAATTCCATGGGTTTTAAAGACGCCCAGGCAGCCAGTAACAGCGCTCCGTCTTGAAAAAATGAAACAGAGTTAAAGGAACTCAGACAGAAATTGGGGGAGGGGGGGAGGGGGGGAGGGGTGGTGGTAAAAAAAAGATACATCAATTCAGATCGCGGTTCCAAGAGGGAGTCGTGATAAGAAGTGAGAAACCAAAAAAAAAGCCAACCTGCACAAACATAGCAAAAACACATGAGACAAATTGCTATCAAACTCGCGGATCTGTGGTTGCTGCCTTCACTGGCGCTACACCATCACCACCAGTCGTCAGCAGAAGAGAGGGGAGGAGACGTTGAGAGTAGGGGAGGGGGTGTGTGTGTGCGAGTGTGTGCTCTATCAGTTCGTCAGTCCGTGTATGTGTGTGTGGTTGGCCCGTCCTCTCTGCGCTCCAGCTGTTGACCTCCGTTGCCATGGGGATGTCCTCCAAGGAAGCAGTCCAGAAAGGGGAGGGTGATTCCAAGGGATCAGTGGTGGGAGATAGGGAGCGACCTCGTGTCCTTATCCTCTTCTGGGAGATGTTTGAATTCCAAGGGGCGCCAGATTCAGTCCGAAGGTTTCTTGGTATCTTGTTTGGGTCGGAAGAAGTCGTTGTGACCTTCCCGTTATTGCTGGTTCTCAACCGTCTCAGACAGCAGCTGAGTTTAACCCTCTCGTGATGAAATCCATCTTGCGTCTCAGATCGTCCACAATCCCAGCAACAATGTCCATTTTTCGAGAGAGTTCGCAAATTCGGTCAGCCTCAGCTTTTGCCCGTTGATTTGAAAAGACCAAATCCAGTTCTTCTTCTTCATGAACTGAAGCATAAAGAAAATTATCATGCTTTATCGTATTAATTCCAGGGAGTCAACACAAGTAACACATTGTTGAAAAGAGGATGGAAGTCAGCAAATATGACTGATATATATTTTGAAATTTCTTCATGGAAACACATTTTGTAATAAAACTAATGTCTGACATAATTATCCACATCTTTATCAATACTGATGTCAGTTTGTTGTTTTCTTCTAGCAGCACCTCTGAGAATCATCCTGCTGGGAAAAACTGGATCAGGAAAAAGCAAGTTTGGCAATGCCTTGATTGGAGAAAATGTGTTTTACGTGGATGGTTCTGCAAACTCTGGTACAGGTAAATGTCAGGCAGCCACCAAAAGAAATGGCGAAATCACAGTGGTTGATACTCCTGGTTTCCTCGAAGAAGTAGATCTCAAACCTGAGATTGGGAAGAGTATCACAGAGTGCTCACCTGGACCGCATGCTTTTCTCATTGTCCTCAAAGTGGAGAAATACACTGAGCATGAGAAGCAGATTATTACAAAAATAAAGTTATTTTCTGAAGAGGCTTTTAAATACGCTGTGCTGGTTTTCACTCATGGTGACCAGCTTCCTCAGGGAAAGATGATCCAAGAGTTTGTCAGTGAAAAAGAGGATCTGAAAGAGCTTTTAAACAAATGTGGTGGCCGCTGTCATGTTGTTATAATAAATACTGGAACAACAACCAGCCAGAGCATTACAGAAACAACCAGTTCCAGATCAGACAGCTGCTCAGCACGATCAATGAAATGGTGGAGCAAAACGGAGGAGGCTGCTACACCAATGAGTTGCTGCAAGCAGTGGAGAGAAACATCAGAGAAGAGACGGAGCGAACCGGATCCAGAGAGGAGGCAAAGAAAAATGTCTTTGAGACCTTCGTCAAGAAGGCAGATATTGGCCGAGAAGTGTTACTGGGAGCTTTTCTTGGTGATCCGGCAATGGTTGAAAGGGTTCTTTCAGTTGTATTTGGTGTTGCAGGTGCTGCCACAGAGGCAGCTGTTGGAGCAGCAGTTGGAGCTTGTGTTGCAGGTCCTGTAGGGGCCGCTGCTGGAGCTGCTGCAGGGGCCGCTGTTGGAGGCATTGCAGGGGCTTTTGCAGGTTTTAGAGCAGCAAGTCATCGACGTTCTGGGGTATATGAACACCTTCCAACAGAGGAGGATGAGGAGGATGAAGGGAGTACAGCTGAGACAATGCATGGATCATTAAACAGACAGAGAAAGCCAAAGTCTCAATAGATGAGCATAAAAAAACAAACTTTCATTTATCTTTATTCACAGACACATTATAAAAGTCTTGTTTTTTTAATTCCAGATATGCCTTTTCTTTAAATGTGGATGAAACATATTTTCAGGTAACAACCTTTAAAATGATTCAATCATGGTCTGAAAAAAGGGCAGGAAATGTTGGCTTTTTACAGTGTAAGACTCAGTTGAGTGAGTGTAAAGCCTCACTATGGGAGGAGTGAAGGAATTTTTTTAAAAGTCATTTTAAAACAACGTTGAGATGTCAAACTTTTCATACCGTCATGAGACAGGTTAGTTTTACCCTACTGATGATGTGTTGCTGCAATAGTAATCCTGCATTGCAGCAACACATCATCAGTAGGGTAAAACTAACCTGTCTCACGACGGTCTAAACCCAGCTCACATTCCCTATTAGTGGGTGAACAATCCAATGCTTGGTGAATTCTGCTTCACAATGATAGGAAGAGCCGACATCGAAGGATCAAAAGGATCATTGATCACATATTTGATCAGTGATCACTGGGGATGAGTGGATATTTCTGAATTTGTCAACAAGTGATTTAATTTGGGTTCTTCACGAGATAGAGAACTGAAAATAATGAAACTTTTTGAATTTCTTTAAAAATGTTTTGATTGAATTCACTTCAACTAATCAGTGTGTGTCCACTTCCTCTGTAGATCAGGAGTTAACTGAACATGTTCTATAACTTCTGTCCTCTTCTAATGCTGTACATTAATTCAGTCAATTACTGTTGTGTATCTTTAATATCAATACTGATCATTGTACTGACAGATTTTATAAAAGGACGTCTTTTTTGTCTTTTTCGTTTTCGTTTTCTTCTTTTTCATGGTAACTGCTTTGTAAATGTAACAGATGATTGTTTTCATTCACTTTGTGTATTGATTGAGTGTACTTCAATTTATCGACAAATCTCTTGATTTCATTTTCAAGTTTTCTGAAACTGTAAATACAAAGTCTCTGAATGAATTAAAAGATGGAAATAACTTTGACATTCGATATGATTTGAGGAATAATTTCATTTTTTTTTCTTCTTATTGTACCATGATGATGTTATTTTCACACATGCATAAAAAAGCATTGTAACATTGCGATCTGTTGTTTCTCATATAAAATGTAAAGTTTCCAGCTCTACATCCAAACCTTTTCAAAATAAAATCAATAAATCAGCTGAAATCATTTGTATGTTTCCCGGTTATGTTATTTTCAACAGTTGCATTAATCACAAAGCAAAGCCATTTTGTAATCAAACTTACTGACACTGTTTGCATTTCCACAAATGTCTCAGTTGTTCTCCTCTATTCCTCACTGAAAATTCCCCGATCAGTCGTCACATCCTAACTTTCAGCTACTTTAGCTCCTTCTCTCGAGTTAGTGAATTTATCCCATGAATTGTGTTGTATTGCATTTGTGGTAAAACCTGCTTAAAAGTCAGGTATCTGGAGAAATGCATCACATCCTGTTATGACACATTATTTGTTTTGTTCAAGTCAGTAAACCAACCAGTTGAATCTGAACGAAACGAAAGCTGCGAGCCACACTGACATGAGGAAACACAGAAGGGATTTTCTCTCAGTCTCAACGACTGAAATCTGTTTTTGACATCCATGGTCAGTTCTATCTATTATATCATATTATATTATATTATGTGAATATACGAATATACTTTTATTGTCATTGCACTTGTTGGGGACGCACTGATGGACAGATCCAGCTCAGGCATGACCCGGAGTCATGTTGTCTGCGAATACTGTCCTCCGTCATGAAGGAGACATGACCCCCGCCGTGGTGGAGACGCAGAAGACTTTGAAGCTCTCTAGAACAAAGAGAGAAACTTCTTCCTCTCAGCAGGAGGCCACCGCCATCTTGTTTCTCAGAACCTGAAATGGCTGCCCATCTCTTCCACCATATGCTCAGAACAAAGAAACCTCATGTAATGGTATGGAATGAAATCCCTATCAAAATTCAAGAGCATTTTAAATTGATTTGAGAGCAGCATTGATCGATTTCATTCTCGGATTTCATGATATTGTCTCTCAGAACTCTGCTCTCGCGCTCAAATTTGCTCTGCGCGTGCTCAAACTGTGTCCTCGCGCTCGCTTACGATGCTCTCGCGCTCAAATTTTCTCTGCGCGCGCTCAAACTGTGTCCTCGCGCTCGGTTACGACGCTGCTCGCGCAGATTTTGTGCGCTCGCACTCAAACTCCTCCTCTTGCTCTCACGGAACTTGTGCTCACGGATCTCTGCTCTGCTCTCGGATTTTTCGTGTACCAACGCTGTCAACCAGGGCCGGCCCGGGCTTCAGAGGCGCCCTAGGCGAGACCGAGACGAGCGCCCCTTGGGAGCGTGTTTTTCGAGCGGTCCCGACATTTGTTGAGCGGGGGGGGGGGAGGCTGAGGAGCGATGCCGAACAATACCGATCAGTGCCGGCCAGCGCCGAGGACGAGGAGCGCAGTGCGTCGGACCGCTGCACAGCGGGGCACACGGAACACAAAGCGTCGTGGCGCCCCTTGTACGACCGCGGCGCCCCCCTCGGGACGTGGCGCCCTAGGCGGCCGTCTAGTTCGCCTATGCCTAGAGCCGGCCCTGTGTGTGTGTGTGTGTGTGTGTGTGTGTGTGTGTGTGTGTGTGTGTGTGTGTGTGTGTTTGGGTGCGTACATGCGTATGTCTGTGTGTGTGTCCATCTCTCTTGTGATTAGACCCAAGTGACAAATTATAGACGGGCGAGCAACACCGTAACTAATCGTCATTTAATTTATTTTATTTTGAAAATTGACCGGATTCTCTTGCCTTTTCTGTTTCCGACTTCCTGTCTGGTCCGATATGCTTGATCCAGCTTGACATATGGCGCTCCCGGCGCTCGCGGCTCGCGCAAAAAATAGAACAAAGCGGAGCAGGCGCGCTGCAGAGCGCGCTGCAGAGCGCGCTGCAGAGCGTGCTGCAGAGCGCGCTGCAGAGCGCGCGTGCTGCAGAGCGCGCTGCAGAGCGCGCGTGCTGCAGAGCGCGCTGCAGAGCGCGCGTTCTGTGCGGCCGGTCAGATAGGTTAACATGGGAGGCTATCAGAAGCGCCGCGCGCCGCGCTTCCGCGTCCAGTGCATTCGGGCCGTAGACACCATGGGCCTGAGCTTAGTGATGTTGTGCAGCCAGAAGAAACAGTTTCTAAGCAGCTGCCTTGAATGGTGCTCCAGGGACATGGATTCATCAAAGATCACCCCAAGGTTCCTCAGTTTGGCTTTACCTGAGAGGCACACAGTGGCGGTTCTAGGCATAGGCGGACTAGGCGGCCGCCTAGGGCGCCACGTACTGGGGGGGCGCCGTGACCGTACAAGGGGCACCCCGACGCTCCGTGCTCCGTGTGAGCACTGCTCTGCGCCGCTCTGACGGTCCGTGTGAGCGCTGCACTTCACTTCTCGGCACCACTCAGCAACTGTCGGCATCGCTCGGTCGCCCCCCCCCCACGGGGCGTTCGCCTGGGGCTCGCCTAGGGCGCCTGAGAAGCCAGGGCCGCCACTGGAAGCACATCGCAAACGCTTATCTTTTAAGCTCAGATGGGTGGTGCCCCTTATCGTACCGGGATTACTTGGAATTGCCGTTGGTTGTGATCAGTTCAAAACTCATGAAGTCTTTCAATGAAAGAATATGTGATCCACAGAATGAGCACTGAAGAAGTAATAAAACAGAAAGCCTGGATGAACCTTTCAAACTGTATTTTTTTTTCAATGGAATCAATAACTTTTGACGAGTGAAGGCTTTCATTTGATCTGTGTGTTTATTGTTGCAGGTCTGAACTGATCAGAAATCACACTTCAGTCCACAATGCTTGAAAAATTACAACACAGTCTGTCATAATGTCAGCGAAATGTGTGGAAACTGTTGATTCACCACAGTGTCTGTTGACTTCAATTAATTAAATACAACATGCATGCATCTATTCTATTCTACTATATTCTAAAGCCAGCCAGGACCTTCTTCTTCTTTTTTTTTTTCTTTTTTTTTTTTTTTTTTTTGCTTTTCAAACTATATCTGCATGTTTTTGTCACTTAGTGTGTATTAAACAACAACAAAAACATTTCAGTGTCACAAGTGTTTGATTTCTTTTTCATTTTTCTTCAAAGGTGGATTTTATTTACTTCAGTAGTCAAACAGAGACTTCTGTTAAATGGTGTTTGCTTATAATTTCTACTGATTTAACAGCTCGCTAGCCCAAAGTGCTTCACAGTCAGTCATTCAAGGTCCATTGGGAGAAGATTGTGGTTCAGTATCTTGTTCAAGGTATGTTTATTTGCACAGCACCATTCTTACACAAGACAATAAAAAGTGCTTCACAAAGGTAAAGAAATATATGAAATCATAAAATAAATAATTAGAAAATAACAGACCATTTTAAAGACAAAAGGCATTTACAACAGGAAAATAACTATTTCAGAGCAGAACTGTGTCCAGAGCATTCATTTCAGGATTTTACATTTCAGCCAAAAGAGTGTTGATTGCAGACATTTATATTCTAGAACTCTCTCAACATGTTTCTTTATACCAAGAAAACTACTATGAGGTAGCTCAAAAAAAAATTAAGATTGTTAGAAAGATTGCCTGGAAATTGCCTTACAGGAAACAGAAACCAAAAGCAAATCCAGTTCAGTAAATATAAGACTGCAGTTACAACAGCACAGACAGCAGGTCAGAGCAAGAGGAGGAGGAAGAAAGCTCTCAATCAACCAATTTCCTCAACCTACATTCAACTTTGAACCACTTCATCTTTTCGACTGAATGGAAGGTAGGACACGTTATTTATTCTTTTTTTTTTTCTTTACTTAAAAGAAGATCTCAGTTTCACATTTCCATCTCATTGTGATCTCAGAGAATTAGTAATTATCATGGGTGTTCTGCTTGTGTGTGTGTGTGTGTGTGTGTGTGTGTGTGTGTGTGTGTGTTCTTGTATTTCTATCCTTGTCAGGGCCAAATGTCCCCACAAGGATAGCAAAACGTGGAACGACGTGCCTTGTGGGGACCTTTTTCCGGTCCTAAGTAGGAGAAACAGTGTTTTCTTGACCATGTTGTTGTTACTTAAAAAAGTAAAAGTGCAAAAACATTTCTTTAGGGTTAGGCTTTGTTGTGGTGTGGGTTAGGGTTAGGGTAAGGGTCAGGGTTAGGGGATAGACATGAATGGGAGTCAATGGACGGTCCCCACAAGGATAGAAATACAAGACTGTGTGTGTGTGTGTGTGTGTGTGTGTGTGTGTGTGTGTGTGTGTGTCATGGTTCATATTTTGTTCTGTGTGTTTGTGGTGTTTATAACTGTAGTGGGGGTAGTCGTACAGATTTCGTCAAATATAGACTTTTGTTAAATGCTGTTTGGGGTTCAGTGTCTTGCTCAAGATGAGGTAAGTTTATCTGTAGAGCACCAAGTGCTTCACAAAGGCAAAGAAATACATGAAGTGAGATTAAATTGTCAGAAATAAGACATTTAGACAATAACAGCACAAAACAGGGGAACAAATTTCAAATGAAACTCAAGAAAATGCATTCAGAATTGTGTACAGTGTGTATTTCAATATTTCATATTTCAGTCACAGAGTGATAATTGAGGACATTTAAATTGTAGAACTCTCAACATGTTTCTGATAGTATACTGTGCTTAAAAATAGCAGAACAATCAAATAATTTACTAGAAATCATCTGACAGAAAACAGAAACCAAAAGCAACTTCATAGCAGTGTCTACTGTAAAGTAATCACAAAAAAAAATCTTATATAACAGTCACACATTAAACCGCACAGTAAATTAAAATGGTAATTTGACAGTTTCAAACAGAGACATTGATAGACCAGGTCAGAGACAGGAACCTGGAGCTCAACACACTCCTGCTGATCACAGTCCTGTGCAGAGGATGCTGGGCCCCGGTGTCCTCAGGAGGTACAGACGACTCTGTCTTTACCGAAGATGCTGTCTGTGTTATCTGACCAGTCGAGTTGATTGTGCAGCTGCCGTGTCAGGTACTGAAACCTCCTGATCAGCTCCACGTCAGGTTAAATACAAAATGAAAATGTTGTCCGTTTTGAAATCAGTCACGTTTTCTTGAAGATGTTATTACTTCAACATTTAGCATATTTTAAATGGTTTTCATCCAGTACCACAGCATATTTGATGTCTTGTTTTACATAACAAGATATAAAAATAATAATAATAATAATAATAATAATAATAATAATAATAATAATAATAATGATAATAATAATAATAATAATAGTCAACCTGGGGTTGGGGCTCGTAAGCGAGCGCCTGGTGGCCGGGTCTTTGCCCACGGGGCCCGGCCGGGCTCAGCCCGAATGGACGACGTGGGCCTGACCTCCGGTGGGCTCACCACCCACCGAGGGAACCGTAGGGGCCGGGTGCAGTGTGGATTGGGTGGCAGCCGACGGCAGGGTGCCCGGCGACCCGATCCCCGGACACAGAGACTGGCTCTAGGGACATGGAATGTCACCTCGTTGGCGGGGAAGGAGCCCGAGCTTGTGAGGGAGGTTGAGAGGTACCGGCTAGATATAGTCGGGCTCACCTCCACACATAGCCTGGGCTCTGGAACCCAACCTCTCGAGAAGGGCTGGACTTTCCACTTCTCTGGCGTTGCCCGCGGTGAGAGGCGGCGGGCTGGTGTGGGTTTGCTTATAGCCCCACAGCTCAGCTGCCATGTGTTGGAGTTCACCCCAGTGAACGAGAGGGTTGCATCCCTGCGCCTTCGGGTCGGGGATAGGTGCCTCACTGTTGTCTCGGCTTACGGGCCAAACAGCAGTGCAGAGTACCCGGCCTTCTTGGAGTCCCTGGGAGGGGTGCTGGACAGTGCTCCGACTGGGGACTCCATTGTTCTACTGGGGGACTTCAATGCCCACGTGGGCAGCGACAGTGAGACCTGGAAGGGGGTGATTGGATCGCACGGCCTCCCCAATCTGAACCCGAGTGGTGTTCTGTTATTGGACTTCTGTGCTAGTCACAGTTTGTCCTTAACGAACACCATGTTCGAGCACAGGGGTGTCCATAAGTGCACTTGGCACCAGGACACCCTAGGTCGGAGGTCGATGATCATGTCATCTGACCTCCGGCCGCGTGTTTTGGACACTCGGGTGAAGAGAGGGGCAGAGCTGTCGACCGATCACCACCTGGTGGTGAGTTGGATTCGCTGGCGGAGGAGGAAACCGGACAGACTTGGCAGACCCAAACGTGTTGTGAGGGTCTGCTGGGAACGTCTGGCGGAACCCTCTGTCAGCATGGCTTTCAACTCCCACCTCCGGGAGAGCTTCTCTCATGTCCCGAGGGAGGCTGGGGACATTGAGTCCGAGTGGACTATGTTCTCCACCTCCATTGTCAAAGCAGCTGCTCGGAGCTGTGGTCGTAAGGTCTCCGGTGCCTGTCGTGGCGGCAACCCCCGAACCCGGTGGTGGACACCGGAAGTAAGGGCTGCCGTCAAGCTGAAGAAGGAGTCCTATCGAGCCTTGCTGGCTCATGGGACTCCCGAAGCAGCTGACGGGTGAGCTGCTGACCTCAACTGGGGATATTGTTGGACAGTGGAAGGAATACTTTGAGGACCTCCTCAATCCCGTCGCCACGTCTTCCGTGGAGGAAGCAGAGGCTGAGGTCTCAGAGGTGGACTCGTCCATCACCCAAGCTGAAGTCACTGAGGTGGTTGGCAAGCTCCTCGGTGGCAAGGCACCGAGGGTGGACGAGATTCGGCCTGAGTACCTTAAGTCTCTGGATGTGCAGGGACTGTCTTGGTTGACACGTCTCTGCAACATCGCGTGGCGGTCGGGGACGGTGCCTCTGGATTGGCAGACCGGGGTGGTGGTCCCCCTGTTTAAAAAGGGGGACCGGAGGGTGTGCTCCAACTATAGGGGGATTACACTCCTCAGCCTCCCCGGGAAAGTCTATTCCAGGGTACTGGAGAGGAGGATCCGACCGATAGTCGAACCTCGGATCCAGGAGGAACAATGCGGTTTTCGTCCTGGTCGTGGAACAGTGGACCAGCTCTATACCCTCCATAGGGTGCTCGAGGGTTCGTGGGAGTTTGCCCAACCAGTCCACATGTGTTTTGTGGATTTGGAGAAGGCATTCGACCGTGTCCCTCGTGGTGTCTTGTGGGGGGTGCTCCGGGAATACGGAGTCCGGGGCCCCTTGTTAAGGGCCGTCCGGTCTTTGTATGACCGGAGTAGGAGTCTGGTCCGCATTGCCGGCAGTAAGTCGGACCTGTTCCCGGTGCATGTTGGACTCCGGCAGGGCTGCCCTTTGTCACTGGTTCTGTTCATAATCTTCATGGACAGAATTTCTAGGTGCAGCCAGGGGCCGGAGGGGGTCCGGTTCGGGAACCACAGGATTTCATCTCTGCTTTTTGCAGATGATGTTGTCCTGTTGGCTTCATCGAACCCGCACCTACAGCATGCACTGGGGCGGTTCGCAGCCGAGTGTGAAGCGGCAGGGATGAGGATCAGCACCTCCAAATCCGAGGCCATGGTCCTCGACCGGAGGAAGGTGGCTTGCCCCCTCCAGGTTGGTGGAGAGACCCTAGCCCAAGTGGAGGAGTTCAAGTATCTTGGGGTCTTGTTCACGAGTGGGGGACGGATGGAGCGTGAGATTGACAGGCGGATCGGTGCAGCAGCTGCAGTGATGCAGTCGTTGTATCGGTCCGTCGTGGTGAAGAAGGAGCTGAGCCGAAAGGCGAAGCTCTCAATTTACCGGTCAATCTACGTTCCCACCCTCACCTATGGTCATGAGCTTTGGGTCATGACCGAAAGGACAAGATCCCGGATACAAGCGGCCGAAATGAGCTTCCTCCGTAGGGTGGCTGGGTACTCCCTTAGAGATAGGGAGAGGAGCTCAGTCACCAGGGAGGAGCTCGGAGTAGAGCCGCTACTCCTCCACATCGAGAGGAACCAGCTGAGGTGGCTCGGACATCTGTTTAGGATGCCTCCTGGACGCCTCCCTAGGGAGGTGTTCCGGGCATGTCCCACTGGGAGGAGACCCTGGGGAAGACCCAGGACACGCTGGAGAGACTATGTCTCTCGGCTGGCCTGGGAACGCCTTGGGATCCTCCCGGAAGAGCTGGAGGAAGTGTCTGGGGACAGGGAAGTCTGGGCATCCCTGCTGAGACTGCTGCCCCCGCGACCCGGCCCCGGATAAGCGGTAGAAAATGGATGGATGGATGGATAATAGTCAAGGTAACAGCAATGTGTATGTGTAACTGTTTATCACAACCCTGTCTCCACAAAATATTGAGGCAGCCGTGGGGGGCCGTGGGAGGCCGCTGTAAGAGGGACTGTGTTCCAGGTGGGGGCCGCTAGGCACCATGGGGATTTTGGGGACTGTTCAGGCCGTTTGCAGGCTGGTTGCGTGTTCTTTTGCATTTGTTAATGTTTCTTTATTGTTAGTTCTGACTTTTAGTCTTGTTCTGTGTGTTGTTGCGATGTGGGTGTTGCATTTATTTTACTTATGTGTCGGACCGTGAGCCAGGGGGGTTGCTGAGGAAGTGGCCTCGGCCTGCTTGTAAACTTTGTGTGACAGAGATGTTCCTGGTGGTCTTTTGCTGTAACAATAAAATCCTGGTTGAACAAAGAGCCGTTAGAGCCTTGCCTCTTGCCTTTAGTCACCGTTCAACGCTACAATATGTTCCAAGACAACTGAACTGCATTCTCAATTGTGCTGCACAGAGAAATGCATTCTGTCCCTCATTACGTTCATCTTCAGTGGATTCTTTCAAGAGAATCATTACATTGGTCTGAAACTAATTTTTTTTCCCTTGTTGTTCCTCAACCATGTTGGTGGATAAAAGTTACCCTGTTCTTCTGAAATGTATTTTACTCTTCTAAAAATACATTATCTTTTATGTAAATTCTTTATTGCTTTTTTAGTCACATTTTGTAGGTTCCAACGCTGAGCTGCATGTCTTTGATCAGACCTGGTTCTGTGATCGAGCTGGAAGTGATCTTAGCTGTTGCATGTTTGTGATAAAATAACATATTTAAGAATCCAGTTTACTTTTTGTCTGAACGTGATTTTGTGGAGACAGGGTTGGTTTATCATAGTGTGTTTGTTTTATCAGATTGCAAGAAGAAGATTTAAAAGAAGGAACTCACTCAGTCAGAACAAGAAGACGAGGTAGAAAGCTCACGATCAAGTCATCTTCTCAACCTGCATTCAGATTTGCACCGATTCCTCTTTGACACAGAATGGCAGGTAGGAAAATGGACATGCTGTTTTCGTGTATTTTTTTCTTTTAATGTGTACAGTTGTTGCGGCACATTATGTAGTCATGGTGTGTCGTGGAATTTTATTTAAAAAAGTATCGTGGGCCAGTCACGGTGCAAAAAACCCCACAAACATATATTCCAGAAAAAACGTAAAATCCTCAATTATATCCACTCGGTTCTTGAAGTCTTCAATCGTAGTTCTCCTCGGAAAAATCAGGCAGAGTCAGAGTCAGAATGCAAAAGGAGGACTTTATTCCCAAAAAAACCCTCCGGCAGTCAAGCAGACCAAAAAACTGACGTGCGGAGCGCTCTCCGCTCCATCTATTTATACTATTTTTTGGGGGTTTGTTGCTTCTCAATTGATTCTTCGTCAAGACACAATTGCTCAAAACCATTTGTTAATTCTCAATTGACTCTTTTCCCCCCTCCCTACAAAGGTCAATGTCGTGACCCCTTGGGAGGCCCTCTCAGCCTCCATCAAGTCTCCATCAAGTCTCCCCAAATGCCAGGTGTTGTGCAACAACTCACATAGTGTCACATTCCTTATCAAATAAGCCTCATTTGCGCAAGAGGGAGACAGCGAGACAATTGACCTGTAGTCTTAGATTTAAAAAAAAACAAACTGTCCAGCTGCCAAGAGGCTGCCGTAAAAATGAAAAATGGCAGGCTGGCGAACAGAAAAAGGATACATGTCTTTTCCACGCCTGTGTCTACTAGCCTACTATAACTAACAGAGACATGCATTACATGAACAATAGTAAATAACATAATATAATAAGCATGATGTAAAGAATATTATAAAATTATTCAACAGGTGCAATATGTAATAATGCAATAAATTTTCTCCTCATTATTTTGCAACACCGCATTTTATAAAAATCTATATTTTGTTATAAACATTGTTTCATTTTATTGTGACTGGTTACATGTTGCAATATTGCAATGGAATCCAACAGTATATTATTCAATGTGATTCATTGTTTTTTCCTCAGAGTTTGTGAAGAGAGCTTCTGAGTGGAAGCTTCCTGGTTCTAACAGTTTGAACAACAAGAGATTCTGTTGAAGAAGTGAAGTCGTTTCTTATCCAGGCCGTCATCACCACTGTGCATATGACAAATAGATTCATTTCTTCATCTTCTTCATGATGAGAAGTGTAAAGCAGACCATTATGCTTTAACATATTTATTCCAGGGAGTCCACACAAGCAGCACATTTCAGAAAACAGGAAAATATGTGGAAGTCAGCAAATACATGTCAGTTAGTCAAACAAGTGTTCAGATAAACAAGCACGTTTGGAAACTCTGATGATTTGATATTTCTGATTGAAAACACATCTTGTGATAAAACAAATTTATGAAATAATTATCCACATGTGCAGTAACACTGATGTAACTTTATTTTCTTCTAGCAAAACCTTGGAGAGCCATCCTGCTGGGAAAAACCGGATCAGGAAAAAGCATGTTTGGCAATGCCTTGATTGGAAAAAATGTCTTTGAGGTGGATCGTTCTCCAAACTCTGGTACAAGTGAATGTAAGGCAGTCACTAAAGAGAATGGTGAGATCACAGTGATTGATACTCCTGGTTTCTTTGACAACACAACAAGCCCAGAGAAACAAAGATATGAAACAATAAAGACTACCGTAGAGTGCTCACCTGGACCTCATGCTTTGCTCATTCTCCTCAAAGTGGAGAAATTCACTCAGCATGAGAAGCAGGTTATTATAAAAATAAAAGAGCTTTTTTCTGAAGAGGCTTTTAAATATGCTATATTGGTCTTCACTCATGGTGAACAGCTTGCTCAGGGCAAGAAAATCAAAGAGTTTGTCCTTGAAAACAAGGATCTGAGTGAGTTGTTAAAAAAATGTGGTGGCCGCTGTCATGTTGTTGATAATGAATACTGGAACAACAACCAGCCAGATCTTTACAGAGACAACCAGTTCCAGATCAGACAGTTGCTCAGCACGATCAATGAACTGGTGCAGCAACATGGAGGAGAATGCTACACCAATAAGCTGCTGCAAGAAGTGGAGAAAAACATCCAGAAAGAGACGAAGCGAACCGGATCCAGAGAGAGGGCAAAGAAAAATGTCACTGACTTTTTCTTCAAGAAATCAGCTGGCATTGACCCAAAAGTGTTACTGGAAGCTTTACTTGGCATACCAGAAATGGTTAAAGTGGTTCTTTCAGCAGTTTTTGGTCTCCCTGGTGTTACTATGTGGACAACTCTTGGAGCAGCAGTTGGAGCAACAGTTGGAGCATTTGCAGGTCCTGTAGGGGGTGCTGTTGGAGCTGCTGCAGGGGTCGCTGTTGGAGGGGCTTTGGGAGGTTTTTTCACTGGGTGGTGGGGGAAACCAAAGACTGAATAAATTGGAGACATAAGATAGAGACAAAAACAAACAAAACATTCAATTAATCTTTATTCACAGACACAATATAGAGAACTCCCTCTGTAAATCAGGAATTAACTGAGCATGTTCCAAAAACTTCTGTCAATGTCTATTGTTGAAGATTATTTCAATCAATTACTGCTATTTATCTTAAATATCTATACTGATCATTGTCCTAACAGATTTTAACCAACAATATTTTTTTGGAACCCAGTTTTTTGTTTTCTTCTTTTTCATAGAATCTGCTTTGTACATGTAACAAATGATTGTTTTCATTCATTTTGTGTATCAATTGTGTGTACTTGAGTTAATCTACAAATCGCTTGATTTCATTTTCTGGTTTTCTGTAACTGCTAATACAAAGTCTCTGAATGAATTAAAAGATGGAAAAAAGTTTGACATTTGACATAATTTGAAGAATAGTTTCACTTTATTTTTTTCTGATTGTACCATGATGATGTTATTTTCACACTTGCATAAAAAAACAATGTAACATTATGATCTGTCGTTTCTCATTTAAAACGTAAAGTTTCCAGCTCTACATCCAAACCTTTTCAAAATAAAATTAATACACAATCTGAAATCATTTGTATGTTTCTTGGTTATTGTAGGAGCCATAATATAGGGTGTGTATGTGTCACTGGGCGTTTAAGGTTTCCATGGTAATGCACGGGTGCTTGGTCACGTGACGCATGCGGTGCTGGGCGGTCACTGTCCCGGTAGTTATTAAAAGGTGTGTTCACCTGCAGGCAGGTGGAGAGAGGAGAGCGGGGTCGCCATAATTTTTTTTGACCGTTTGCCGTGTTTTGACCCGTTTTTGTTTATGCACGTTCATGCAAAGAGGTCATTGGAGGTGCAGCCGACAGTGTGTGCTGACCGATGTGAATTAAACGACTTAAACTGCACTTACGTCATTGTGTGTTCTCTGGAGGACGCGGCAGCGCGTCGCACAAACAGGAACCCTCACCTTTCCTCTCGGGGCGACAACGTTGTCTTGGAGTCGCCGATACAGTTATGTTATTTTCAACAGTTACAATAATCATGTCAGATGAAGCAAAGCCATTTCGTAATAGAACTAACTGACACTATTTGCATTTCCACAAATGTCTCAGTTGTTCTCCTCTATTCGTCACAGAAAATTCACCAATCAGTCACCACATTCTGACTTTCTGCTACTTTAGCTCCTTCTCTCAGGTTAAAGAAGTTAAGCCATGAATTGTGTTGCATTTCATTTGTGGTAAAACCTGTTTAAAAGTTAAGTCTCTCAAGAAATGCATCACACCCTGTGATGACACATTAATTGTTTTGTTCAAGTCAGTAAACCAACCAATTGAATCTGAATGAAACGAAAGCTGCGAGCCACACTGAAGCGAGCAACCAGGAAACACAGAAGGGATTTTTTTTCAGTCTCAACAACTGAAATCTGTTTTTGACAACGTACGCGGTCAGTTCTATATTATATTATATTATATTATATTATATTATATTATATTATATTATATTATATTATATTATATTATATTATAATTTTGCTGTGATGTTGAAAAAGAAAGATAAAGATGCTAAAGTGTCAGTTGAGAAACCTTGGTTATTACAGCAGCTCCACATTACACAAACACATTACCGTAAGTTGTTTGCAGAAAAGTTTCATAATGTTTGTTTGTTTTGTTTTTTCTACCTGAAAGCGATGGTTTCAAGGAGGATTGTCCTGCTGGGAAAAACGGGCGCTGGGAAAAGCAGCATGGCTAACTCCATTCTGGGAGAAGAATGCTTCAGGGCTGAAGAGACGGTGTCTGACAAGATGCTGATCCTGTTTGCAGGTATTGGAGCAGGTATGTTGACTGGAGCATTCCTGGGTGTGCTCGATCTGCTCACAGCTGATTCAGAACAGCTTCCAGCTCTGACCTCGACAGCCAGAGGACGACAGTCAATGGCCATGGCTGCTGTGTAGAGACTGGTGAGAGGAGTTAGGCCAGGATGTGAAGCAGCCGAGGAAGCTGAAAGCCCGGAGGAGGTCATGCTGAAGACCATCAAGATGCTCCGGAAACAGCCTCCCTCAGATTCAAGATGACAGATTACAAATAAACAAGAAAAAACAGAGGATAAACAATAGAAAGAAATAGAAATAAAGATTCTTTTTTGGTGTTTACCTGATCAAGACCCTGAAACTAGGTGAACACTTTCTCCAGAAGAGACAGAACCGCAGGTCAAGACCAGACTGGCCTTTTCAACATCTCTCTCTACTGCTTTATGAATGTAATACATGGCTTCACTTTTCTCTTCTGAACTGTGCTTGTGGCCTTACCTTCAGCAGTTTTCACTGTGTTCAGTCACAGCTCACAGCCTCAAACTGAATATAGAAATATTGATGTAGAAACTCAAGCTGTGCTGACTCTGTGGAATAAATTACAGTAATTAAGGATCAGAGTTTGAATTAATGTTAGATGGAAATAACTTGCAGAGAAATATATGAATTTGACAGAAGCAGATCATGAAAGAACCTTTCAAAATCATTCAACATGCTGAGCAGAGCTGAGTTTGGTTTGGCTCACAGAACACCACAGCTGTCCAGATGTGAATCACACATCATTGATCAACAGTAGGAGCTCAGAGCCTCGATTGAGAATAATGTCTGAAGGACAATGAAATTCTCTGATCTCTGAAAATCATTACAGAGAAGCCAAACAGTGGCAGATAACCACATTTATGTCAGGATTCTGTTCAGGCAGGCAGCGGGCAGTCTCAGTCTCCCTGGGTCCATCTGATGGCTGATTTCCTTCACCTGGGGACTGCCACTCTGCCTGCCTATATAAACCTCTCCCTGCGACCTGCTCTGTGCCAGATTGTTATCTTCTCCAGGCCCCTGTGCTGCTGCAGAAGGGCCTTCCTGCTCCATCAAGCTCTGTGAAGGATATTTTCTTGCTTTGACCTCACCTCGAGCCAACCTGCTTCGCTGCTGCCAGGCTGCAGCTCTCTTGGATCTCCTGTACTAAATAAACCTGTGCAAACATCGTCCCTGGTTCTGGTCCCTCTGCATCTGGGTCTAACAGCACACCGTTCATGACAATTTACCAAAATCTGTCGAGGTGAAAATCTTCTGCTCGTCTCCACGGTGCCGCTCCGGCCGAGGCTTCCCCTCCAATCAGGCCTCGATTCCACAGAGCCTTTTAAGATCCCAAAACCAAGGTGCACAATAATGACCTCATGACTTCTGGCTTTTACTGTGTGAGTTTATTACAGCAAGATGTTGTTTCCCTGAGACAGAATTTTGGTCTTTGAGTCCCTGATCTACCTGAAAGTAGCATCCAGCAGGCAAAAGGCGCTGTCTGTGTGTGTGTATTTTTGCTCCCTCGCTCACAGGTGGGGTTCTCAAGCTGTGGCTCTCAGTAGTTTTCCGTAGTTCGTCCCATCATGCCATTCTCACTCCCAGGCTCGTAGGTCAGTCAGTCCCAGCTTCTGCATCTCAGGCTCCGACATTCCGTCCTTCGCTCCCCCAGGTGTTATCTGCAAGAGCTCAGACGAAAACACTTCCCAGGACTCCGTGTGCTGTTCTCAGTGTTATGATGAGAGTTTATCAAAATCTACACAAGCAAGCTCATTGCATTCATGTTATTGTACTTTTCCCCTCGAATATCATATTTTAACAAGCAAGCATTAGAATAAGAATATTAGAAATAAAATTAATTCCCACAAATCCAAAACTAGAAATATATGTGTGAATGTTAAACAATATTTTTTTTTTTACTTTTTTTTTTCCCTTGTCCTGTTCAGCAGCCGGGGCGTGCAATATTGTATGATTGTAGCCTTTTGCTATCCGGACAGATTTTAATGTTAGCAGCAGGACGAGAAGGACGTTAAACAATATTATGTTGTCTTGTTTTTTAGTATGGGTTTTCTTTTTCTTTCTTTTTTTTTTTTTAGAAGGAAATGTGTAAGGTTTCTTTTTTTTTTTTAATCAAATATTGTTGCTTTTTCGTTTTTGCTCAATGTGACAATAAAAACAAATTTTGATAAAACTGAAAGGTAAAATGGCATGGTATTTGAGAAACATGAGGGAATATTTTCAGAATGTACAATGCTGTTGGCTTTTCATGTCATCATTTTATTATATTCTGTGTAAATAACACAGAAACACAAGTATGTACTGTAAATGGATACAATAACTTGTATGATGGTCACGGTGTATTCTGTCTCTGCTCATACTCTCAATATTTTGAAAAATAAAATAAAATTGAGCTCAAACATGTTGACTTTTTTATGAATGTTTTATCCCACAAACAGCTGCCTGCTATGCTGTTGTTCTCTCTGTGTTTTTAATCTATTCTAAATGTACATTAAAGGGAAAATGTTCAAGTTCTTAACACTCTCTTCCACATGGGAGTGGCCAAATATGCCTTCTTTATGTAAATACATTGTTGTTCCCACAATGTCAAATACTGTCCAGAATAATCTCCACATAACCTCAAACATTCTGCAGGGTCAAAAAAATAGGCTGGACAGGCATTTTGACCTGTATGGAACATCATTTGGTAACAACCTGACCATGCAGTGTCCAACCAAATACAATTCTAGTTTTACAAATATTTTTCAACAAAAACTGATTGAGCTCATGCATCAGGAACAGACACCTGAACCAGCAAGTCCTTTTGGTCAGTAACAGAAGAGAATTCAGTGGAGCTTTCATAAAGGAAGATTATGGCACAGCCTCCTTATTCCTCTCTGCGGTGCTGCTTTCACTGCTGCAGATTGGTGCACGATGTATTACACCTGATTTTTTCAAACTGCTTCTTTTATTTGGTGGATCCACACACTTTCTGCACATCTCCACTGTCCAGCAACTTTTCCTCTGCGCCAAATCACCTTCAAAATCTTCCACAGGTGAGGAAGAAGTTACGGAGAGCGCTTGTACACAGAGTATGGAGCACCACTCGGGCCTGGGGCTGAAGCTGTTCTGGCTCCCTTCACAACCTCCTGAACTTCAGTCCAGCTGGGCTCTCTCATTACAAACTCCACTCCCGGAGCTTGAGGGCGTATCAGGGCCCTTTGTGGACCGAGCTCCTGATCTCTCTCCCAGTCGCTGAGGGTATTGTGCAAGAAGGCATTTGCCTCCGCAGGTGAACACATGAAGCTGCCACTACGCCTGTCCCCTAGTAGTTTCTTCGTGAAGCCGAAAGGATTGGAGATGAAGGCAGCGCGCTTCCTTGCTCGCTCCTTCGCTCGCCTCCGATGTCCTTCTGTCTGGCGTAATATCGTGAGCTTCTTCTTCAGAATGTTGCGAAGCTCAGTGAGTGGTTGTTTCTCCTCCTCGCAAGCCACCTTGAACTGTTTCCGGAGGCTCCGGAGTTCTTGGTGCAGTTTGTTGATCTGGGCAGCTCTGCGGTTCAAGGTGTAGCTGCTCAGACTGCTGGGTAGGCCAAGCCACAAACAGCTTTAAGGTGTATACCACCACCGACTGGACAAGAATTTTCAGTATTTTATTTTATTCTTTTAATTAAAATAAAGAAAACATACAAACTCATGTGGAGGTAATTGCTAAAACAATAAAACAATCAAAAGAAGAACACAAGCAAAAAGATAAGAATTACAAAGTGGGGGGGGGGGGTGCAATCAATCAGACATGGTGCAAACAAATCAACAAAAGTCAACATCAGTTAAATGTACACTGGTGGGTCTTCTATGTTGAAATTAAATCAGAAGAAAACATGACATATCTTGGAATATTTTTTTGGAAACAGCACCCGACATCCTTTTGAGATACAAAAAATAAAGGTCAAATTGGTTTTTGAAATTAGGGTTTTTTTGTCCTTTAATTTATTACAATGTAAATGATATTTTCCCAACAAAAGAATTATATTAATAACAGTGGATCAAGCTGTGTCTGGATACGTTTTGTAATATAAAATATCAGAGGTCCAAATTCTGAATGTCATCGATCTTGAGAGAAATCCAATCTTTAACATTCTTTAACATCATCCCAAAATGTTTTTGAAAGAGGACTGAAAAAAATCAATGTTCTAAAGATTCATTTGATTCATCGCAGAATGCACAAGGATTAACTTTGAAAACAAATCTTAACCTAATCCAACCTAACCTAATCTTTCAGAGAAATTCAAGCCCTCCAATTATTTTATTTATTTTTTTTTTTATTTTCATTCATTTCAGGCGATTAACACTGCAAAACAAAACAAAAATTCCAATATAATAACATAAACACAGAATGCCTGAAAAAAGGGAGTAGGAGGAAGAAAACTTATTTAATCCTACCCCCAAGCTCAACAATGGAAACACTATGAGCACATGGTTATGCTACAAGACAAAATACAGTAAACAATAGACAATAACAATTAGACAATACCGACAATGGTAATTAACAAAAACCAGCTATTATGACGGACAGAATAGCAGAATGGACAAATAGCAGGAATGATAACGGACTAATAGCAGAATGGACAGATACTGGAATGGACAAACCCCAGAATTGAGCAAGGTGAAGGACAGAATACAATTGAAGGTAATGGAACACTAATATAGACGATAAACCAACATGGATAATGGACGACATGTAAGCGACAGTAGGAGAACGTACATTATGGTGAAGAATAACACAATGATCAGTAACTGTAAATGACAAGGTGAATTACAAGATGCTGTACCTATATTTAGACCAGATCTGGTGTTTATAATACAGTTTAAATCTATTAATACTTTGGCATTGCTTGTGCTGTAAGTCCAAACTGTTCCAGAGTTTCACCCCACACACAGACACACAAAAACTTTTACGAGTAGTTCGAATTCTGGGTAATGTGAAATTAGCATAACCTCTCAAATCATGTGTTTGCTCTCGAATTATAAAGAAGCGTTGAAGATTGGATGGCAATAATTTATTGAAAGCTTTAAAGAGAATGATTGATGTGTTATATTTTACGAGATCATTGAATTTAAACAACTTTGACTGCGTAAACAAATTATGTGTGTGTTCTAAAAAACCCACCTTGTGAATGATCCGCACAGCTCGTTTTTGTAACAGAACAAGAGGATTAATTGTGCTCTGGTAGGTGTTTCCCCACACTTCAACACAGTATGTCAGGTAAGGAAAGATTAAAGAATAGTAAAGTGTGCGAAGTGCATTCACATCCAGGTAAGGTTTTGCTTTGTTTATAATTGAGAGACTTTTTGAAATTTTAGTTTTAATGTGTTTGATGTGTGGTTTCCATGACAACTTGTTGTCAATTACAACACCCAAAAATTTAGTTTCACAAACAAATTCAATAGGTACATTATCAACCGAAGGTTGCATCTCTGAATTCCTTTGTTGATTCCCAAACATCATTGCCTTGGTTTTTTCAATATTTAAAGATAACTTATTTATATCCATCCATTTCTTTATCGCTTTGAGTTCTTTATTTACTACAGTTATTAATTCATTATAATTGTCATTACAATAGAATATATTTGTATCATCGGCAAAAAGGATGAGTTTCAGAGTCTGAGATACATTAAAGGTATCATTTATGTAAATATTGAACAGTTTGGGTCCCAAGACAGACCCCTGGGGCACACCACAAGCAATTCCAAACATCCGATTCAAACTGTCCCATTTGGACATACTGTGCTCTTCCAGTCAGGTAACTTTTAATCCAGTCTCCCGCCACACCTCTGATTCCATATTTATATAATTTATTAAGTAATAGAGTATGATTAATAGTGTCAAATGCTTTTTTTAAATCGATAAAAATGCCAATTGCATGCAGTTTCTGGTCGAGTGCAGATGTGATTTCTTCAAGTGCTTCATTTATTGCCATTGATGTTGTCCTTTTAGATCTGAATCCATACTGCCCTTCATTTATTATTTGATGTTTTCCAAGAAATGATTCTAAGCGAGAATTGAAAAGTTTTTCCAGGATTTTTGAAAACTGTGGCAACAGTGAGATTGGTCTATAGTTTGTAAAGTGGTGTTTATTTCCCTGTTTATATAGAGGGATTACTTTTGCAATTTTCATTTTTTCTGGAAAACAACCAGTTTGAAATGACAAGTTACAGATGTAGGTCAAGGGTTTGACAATATTCAAAATAACCTGTTTTATTATCATCATACTAATATTGTGACAATCAACAGATGACTTACTTTTACACTTTTGAACAGTTTTCATAACTTCTTGCTCATTTGTAGCAGACAGAAAAAAAGACATGGAATTATGTTTAATATATGCACCATAGTCATCACTTCCTTGGTCAGGAATTTGTGCTGACAATTCAGGGCCAACATTTACAAAGAACCAATTGAATTTATTTACAACATCCCTCATGTTATAATTTTCACCATTTCCGTTGATAAAATATTCCGGATAAGATGACTTAAATGATCCTTGTTTAATTAAACTATTGAGTGTATCCCAGGTCCCTTTCATATTATTTTTGTTTTCATACAGTTTATTTCTATAATACAATTGTGTGCTACTTCTTATGATGTCGGTTAATTTATTTTTGTACTGTTTATACTGTTGCTCAGCTTCATTAGTTTTCAGTTTAATAAAATTTCTATAAAGTTTATTCTTTTTCTTACATGCCTTGATTATACCTTTTGTGAGCCAAGGACTTTTCAATTTTTTTTTTTTTCATGGAATAGTTGATCAGCGGACAGTGTTTATCATACAGGGAGGTAAATAAATCCAGAAATGTATTATATGCAATGTCCACATTTGGTTCACTGAGGACTGTGGTCCAATCTTGATATGTGTAGCCGAATGGGCCTCAGATTAATCAATTCACCTCACTTAAATATTCATAAAATCTAGAATTGATTATACCTAGTTAAATTTGGAAATGGTGACAACGCCAGCTGATTAAACAGCAAATAACCCTGCCTAAAAAAGGCAACACAAGTCAGTGGACTGAGGGAACGACGGACCACAGAATAGAAAGTACATTAATCTTTATTTTGACATCACCATCCTTTAAAACACATAATTGTAAAATATTTGTATCTCATTCATTCGTCCAATCACAACCAACATAAAAAGAAAAGAGTACACTGTGCGTGTACCTGGACCCACCAAATCTCTGGGCTCGATGCCCTTCTTCCTTTTATTAACAGGACCACAGTCTCCCCAATTGTATATTACCAGTCGTTGCGTCACAAATGTCCCGCACCCTCGCGGTCCGTGAAGGAGGAGCGGCGTAAAGAGGTGGAGTGGAGCGGAGCTTTTAAACTGTTGAAGAGGAGGAGAGCAGCTGCAGATCGGGCGGAAGGGGAGGCCCGCCACTGGGAGCCTATAATATACAAATTGATATAAATAAATGTTGAATGGCAAAGATTTATGAGCTACTCAAATACGATACGCACCAAAGTTGCTGGAGTTATACGCGCAGACTCGAGGTGTGCGTCACAGCAGCAGCTCAATGCTCGCATCACGTTCAGAACTAAATAAAAGTTAGGTTTTAGACTAAACTTAATAAAATTAGTATTGAAACGCAGAGATATGACTCACCAATACACGGGATCACTGACACACGCCCGTCGGAGAAAAGGAGGTCCCCTCGCAACAACCTAAAATGAGGGCGCATTACACCCAGCGCGTTGGAATTTTATGAATGGGAGCGGAGTACTACTCACCAGGGAAGCGCAATAACTCAGGCGACAAGAGGGACAGCGCTCAGCTCAGCGCTGATGAGCCCAACAGCGTAGTAAAGTTTGTGAATCAAGCAGATTGACGCCCTGCTTCGAGCAGGCTTCTGTGTGACTGCCAGAGGTGAGGGGAGAGCGCAGCAGGTGTAGCGAGTTGCTCTAATCAAGGGTTGGGCTTGGCGTGATTGGTGGCCGACAGGTGTGCGCGTACCACCACATTCTACCCCCCACAATTGGATCGTCGACCCGACGATCGACCTTTTGCAACCAAAGGTTGGCAAGTCCCCAAATAAAGATTGGCTAGTTGTTCAAAGCCGAACGTGGCAGATTGTAAGGATTGGGATGACGACCAGCGGTGGAACGTGCTGACCTCCGCACACTCATGTCAATCGGTTCAATGGATGAAGGCCGCCTAAGTTCTACCAGTGATACCACAGGTGGGGCCCTTCCTTCCACAACTGGCACAGGTACCGATTCCAAGGCCTGTGAGCCAGCAGGCACCCTCTGTTCAGCATACGAGGTCGCTGGCAACTCAGATGTCACACACCACAAATCCTCATCACCAGACGAGCCGCTACGAGAATGATGATCGGGAACAACTGATGGGTCATTTGGAGGTAAGCTTGGAGTGCCTGCACTAACAAAAGCCTTAATCAAGGAACGATGTACTCTCCTGACTTTTGTCTGATCGTGCACTGGGGCAATGGTATACACAGCACCAGCATCCCGAGGAGCTTGCAGCACAATATGAGGAACAGAAGACCACAAGTCTTGAGTCTTGCAACGACCCCTCACACCAGTGTTACGCACCAAGACAGTCTCTCCCTCCTGCAAGGGTTGGTCATGTACTCGCTGATCGTATTGTGCTTTTCGACGCTCTGCAGCAACCCTCAAGCGTTCCTTAGCTCCCTCAAATGCTACCTGCAGGCGAGTTTGATGTTCTAAGACCCACTCATGCGGATCTCCATCGAGAGGGTCTTCGGCTCGCCCCAGCAAAAAGTCCACTGGCAACCTAGGTTCCTGGCCGAACATCAAGTAGAACGGTGATTCTCCCGTTGACTGGTGGGGAGTCGTATTGTAAGCATACAGAAGTTGAGGCAGACACGAGCACCAATCTCTCTTTCTCGACACAGGTAAGGCACGGAGTAGATTGTGCAGAGTGCGGTTAAATCGCTCGCACTGCCCATTTCCTGACGGGTGGTATGGCGTCGTTCGCGATTTCGCGATGCCGACAAAGTTGCTGGATGACTAAACTCTCAAAACACCGTCCTTGATCCGAGTGAATTCGAGCAGGTACCCCAAACTTAGAAAACCAGTCAGATACAAGAATCTCCGCCACAGTCACAGCTCGCTGATCACGTGTTGGAACAGCTAAGGTGTACTTGCTGAACACATCTGTGATGACAAGCACATTCTCCAGGCCTCGCTGTGATGGTTCCAGCAAAGTGAAATCCAAAGCAAGCATTTCATTTGGTCTGGAAGCCACAAGATGACCCATGTAAGCTCGAGCCGGAGGACGGGAATCCTTTGCAATCTGACAACGCTCACACTGTCTACACCACTGATGCACAGCCTTCGCCATACCTGGCCAATAACATCGTGAACGCAAAAGGGCCAGGGTCCTCTCAACTCCCTGATGACCATGGTCTTGATGCACCTGTGTCAACACTTCTTCGACCATGACGGCCGGTAAGAGTAACTGAAGCACAGCTTCACCGCCATCAGGGCGGTATGTCCGACGATACAACAACTGGTTCCTTTCCACTAAGCGATCCCACTGCCGAAGAACCACCAACGCAGCAGGAGAAAGTGCTTTCCTTTCAGCTGAGCTAGGCTCACGGTTTTGCCTCCAGAAGGCTGCTGCCTCCTGAATGACTGGATCAGCATCCTGCAAGGACTTTACATCAGCTGGAGAGTGACCAGGAAGAGCAAACACCACTGACTGAATAATCTCGACCATCTGCAGAGGGGCAGCCTGCTGAAGAGGAAGCGGCAACGCAGAGCCCGAAGCCGAGGCAGCAAGGTCCTGCGAACCGAGATCCTTCTGGCGAGACAAAGCATCCGCGTTTCGATTACTCTTGCCTGACCTGTACCTCAGTTCGAAATCGAAGGATGCAAGTTGTGAGGCCCAACGCTGTTCGACAGCTCCAAGCTTAGCTGTCAACAAGTGGCTTAAAGGATTGTTATCGGTGTATACTACACACTTGTGGCCAAGAAGGTACTCTCGAAACTTCTCGCTCATGGCCCACTTCAGAGCTAGAAGCTCGAGCTTCATCGAACTATAGTTGGACATGTTGCGTTCAGTCCTTCGTAACCCTCTGCTTGCATATGCGATTGGTCGCACCCTGCCCTCCTGCTCCTGAGAGAGCACGGCTCCCAAACCACAATAGCTTGCATCCACCTCAAGGATGAATGGCAAACTAAAATCGGCGTATGCCAACACTGGCGCGCTTGTAAGCTTCGTCTTAAGGGCCTCAAAGCTACTCTGACACTCTGGATCCCAACTCTCGATGTCGCACCTCCCAGTTCTCTTCCTTGACTTCCCCGACAACTCTGCTACTTTCCGATGCAAAGGGGCAGCAAGCACAGCGAACCCCTCCACGAAGCGACGATAATAACTCGCGAATCCAATAAACGACCGGAGTTCTGAAACGGTTGTGGGCCTCGGCCAATCAGCAACAGCTTTGATCTTCTCAGGATCCGTAGAGACACCCCGACTCGAAATTACATGACCCAAGTACTTGACCTCTTGTTTGAAAAAACTGCACTTTGACAACTTAACTTTCAAACCCTCTGACTGCAACCTGCCCAGAACCCCGTCAAGTCTTTCCAGGTGCTGACGGACATCGGAGGAGAAGACTATAATGTCGTCCAGATAGAGTAGCAGCGATTCGCCCTGTTGACTTCCGAATATCCGCTGCATCAGCCTCTGAAAAGTACTGGGTGCATTACAGAGGCCGAATGGCATCCTGTTCCATTCAAATAGTCCGAAGGGGGTACAAAATGCAGTTTTCGGCTTGTCTTCTTCGGTAACTGGAACCTGATTGTACCCGCTTGCGAGATCCATCGCGGAAAACCAGCATGCACCGGAAAGGGAATCGAGAGTCTCGTCTATCCGTTGGAGCGGAAACGCATCTTTTCGGGTCTTAGAATTTAGTTGCCTATAATCTACACAAAGCCGCAGACTACCGTCCTTTTTACGAACAAGCACTATTGGCGAAGCGTAAGGGCTTGAGCTCTCCCTGATGATCTGCGCTTCGAGCAACTGATTAATATGTTCTTTAACAACCTCGTATTCTGAGGGTGGGATTCTTCGATGACGTTGACGAATGGGAACATTATCAATTAATGGAATGTCATGTGAAATGAGATTTGTACAGCCAAGGTCCTGCTCATTAGCAGCGAAAACTGTGGCATGTTTCTGAAGTAAAGACCGAGCAGCATCATGCTCGTGAGGCGGCAAGTCAGAAAGATCGACTGAATCAATGTGATCAAGGACCACGGTCTCTGTTTGCCCCACTACCTGGGCCGAGGTGGAAGAAACTTCTGCGATACCTGATGGAAGGCTGACAACTCTGACATCATCAAGAGTACCAATGACCATACGAAAATGAAGAAGCACATCAACTACCCCTACATTTACCACAGGGATGTAAGCTGTCCCCCTACAAACACGGACCAAGGCCGGTGATGCCAAAAGTCCCGCAGGTAACCCGGACTCTAACGGCTCGAAGAGCACTGTTCCATCTGAAAAGTATCCAGAACAAGTGGCGGCCACAACCTTCATGGCTCCGCCAGGTATCCGGCACACCTTGTCGCGAACCTTAACCCTTCCAGGATTCATGGGAACTGGTTTGATGCTAGCAATATGACACTTCTGCATAGCATCAAGTAGAGGGGTGGGAAAAGACGGCGAAGACTCTTCAAATAAAGTGGGACCATACTGACCAAACAGCTCTTTGTAACATTTGCTAATGATGTTCATGCCAAGGACACCTGGAACTTTAGATGCTACTCGCCCAGGGGGATCTTTCACAACCAGAACTCCGCAATGAGGCATCAACTTTCCACAGAGAACAACGTCTAATTCGAGGTAGCCTATATAAGGGATCGACAATCCATTGGCTGCTTTAAGCTCTAGCCAATGGCAAGCTCGAAGATGGTCCTCCCCCCACGGTTCGAAGGTTTTACGGAAGAAGCTTTCTGTGATTGTTGACACCATTGAACCTGTGTCCACTAGACAAGGCACGGGGGCGCCACCCATACCTACGTCTATGTGCGGGCACGTGGAGATCAACTTCGAGACGTCTTCCATCCTTAAAGTATCTCCTGAGCCAGAAGATGCCCCACCCGAGCTGTGGCTCGGCAACACGGTGGGCTCTAGTTTTCCGACGGCTGATTTGGCTGGAGCTGACCACGTGCCCCTGACGGCGGTTGCCAAGGAACACGTGGTCCATCACACTCCCGAGCAATATGTCCTGGCTGTTGACAGTGGTTACAAATAATGGGTCCCGGCCTCGGCGAGCGGCCACGTGAGTATGAAGGGCGGGAGCGGCTATGAGAAGCTTGCAGCTGCGCTATGCTCCGGGCCATTGCGTCCAGCTGGTCCTGCTGTTTCTGCAGTAACTCCTTCATCTCACCGACATCGGACATGGCTGGGTTGCTGCCCGACCGCTGTGGGCCGCCCCGCACCATATATTGAATCCCAAGAGCTGATGGGACAGAATTACTTCGGCCGCGCACACCTGCCGGCAGCCCCTCTCGCTCCCACTGCATAGCCTCACCCCTGACATCCAACAAGGAAGCATCAGGATGACGACGCACAAACTGCTTAAGTTCACGACGAAGAGCACCATCTAACACTTGTTCCACAAACTGATCTCGTAACAGGATCTCAGAGTTTGGAAAATCATTCGGGGCACGCTGTTTGACCCTCTCCATCAAAGCCTTGAGTGCCAGTGAATATTCTAATA